>NW_021703777.1:62349514-62549091 GCF_005190385.1 Monodon monoceros | reverse complement strand
AGCAGCGGATTAAAGCTCCACAATCAACTTGATATACCCTGCATCTGTGGAATACCTGAATAGACAAGGAATGATCCCAAATTGAAGAGGTGGAATTTAGGAGCGAGATCTATGATTCTTTTCCCTTTTCCTCTTTTTGTGAATGTGTACGTGTATGCTTCTGTGTGCGATCTTGTCTGTATACTCTTGCTCCCACCATTTGTCCTAGGGCTCTATCCATCCATGGTTTTTTAAAAAATTTTTTTTTTCTTCATTAATTTTAATAACTTTATTATACTTTACCTTCGTTCTTTCTTTCTTTCCTTCCTTCCTTCCCTCCTTTAGACAACAAATCACCCCAAATTGAGGAGGTGGTCTCTGAGAGCAAGATTTATGGTTTTTCCCCCTTTACCTCTTTTTGTGAAGGTGTATGTGTATGCTTCTGTGTAAGATTTTCTCTGTATAGCTTTGCTTCCAACATTTGTCCTAAGGTTCTATCCGTCCCTTTTTTTTTTCTAAATATTTCTTAATTTAATAACAATATTATACTTTATTTTATTTTTACTGTATCTTCTTTCTTTCTCTTTTTTCCTTCTTTCCCGCCTTCCTTCCTTCCTCCCTCCCTCCCTCCCTCCTTTCTTTCCTTCTTTGCTTCTTTCTTCCTTCCTTCCTTTCCTCCTTTCCTTCTTTCTTTCCTCATACTTCTACTAATTCTCTCTAATTTTTCTCCCTTTTATTCTGAGCCGTGTGGATGAAAGGCTCTTGGTGCTCCAGCCAGGAGTCAGGGCTCTGCCTCTGAGGTAGCAGAGCCAACTTCAGGACACTGGTCAACAAGAGACCTCCCAGCTCCACATAATATTAAGCGGCGGAAATCTCCCAGAGACCTCCATCTTAACACCAGCACCCAGCTTCATTCAACGACCAGCAAGCCACAGTGCTGGACAACTAGCAAAACAGGAACACAACCCCACCCATTAGCAGAGAGGCTGCCTAAAATCATAATAAGGCCACAGACACCCCAAAACACACCACCAGACGTGAACATGCCCACTAGAGAGACAAGATCCAGCCTCATCCACCACAACACAGGCACTAGTCCCCTCCACCAGGAAGCCTACACAACCCACTGAAACAACCTTAGCCACTGGAGACAGGCATCAAAAACAACGGGAACTACAAACGTGCAGCCTGCAAAAAGGAGACCCCAAACACACTAAGATAAGCAAAATGAGAAGACAGAAAAACACACAGCAGATGAAGGAGCAAGATAAAAATGCACCAGACCTAACAAATGAAGAGGAAATAGGCAGTCTACCTGAAAAAGAATTCAGAATAATGATAGTAAGGATGATCCGAAATCTTGGAAGTAGAATGGACAAAATGCAAGAAACAGTTAACAAGGACCTAGAAGAAATAAAGATGAAACAAGCAACGATGAACAACGCAATAAATGAAATTAAAAGTACTCTAGATGGGATCAATAGCAGAATAACTGAGGCAGAAGAACGGATAAGTGACCTGGAAGATAAAATAGTGGAAATAACTACTGCAGAGCAGAATAAAGAAAAAAGAATGACAAGAACTGAGGACAGTCTCAGAGACCTCTGGGACAACATTAAACGCACCAACATTCGAATTATAGGGGTTCCAGAAGAAGAAGAGAAAAAGAAAGGGACTGAGAAAATATTTGAAGAGATTATAGTTGAAAACTTCCCTAATATGGGAAAGGAAATAGTTAATCAAGTCCAGGAAGCACAGAGAGTCCCATACAGGATAAATACAAGGAGAAAAACACCAAGATACGTATTAATCAAACTGTCAAAAATTAAATACAAAGAAAGCATATTAAAAGCAGCAAGGGAAAAACAACAAATAACACACAAGGGAATCCCCATAAGGTTAACAGCTGATCTCTCAGCAGAAACCCTACAAGCCAAAAGGGTGGCAGGACATACTGAAAGTGATGAAGGAGAAAAACCTGCAACCAAGACTACTCTACCCAGCAAGGATCTCATTCAGATTTGATGGAGAAATTAAAACCTTTACAGACAAGCAAAAGCTGAGAGAGTTCAGCACCACCAAACCAGCTTTACAACAACTGCTAAAGGAACTTCTCTAGGCAAGAAACACAAGAGAAGGAAAAGACCTATAATAATGAACCCAAAACAATTTAGAAAATGGGAAAAGGAACATACATATCGATAATTACCTTAAATGTAAATGGACTAAATGCTCCCACCAAAAGACACAGACTGGCTGAATGGATACAAAAACAAGACCCTTATATATGCTGTCTACAAGAGACCCACTTCAGACCTAGAGACACATACAGACTGAAAGTAAGGGGATGGAAAAAGATATTCCATGCAAATGGATACCAAAAGAAAGCTAGAGTAGCAATTCTCATATCAGACAAAACAGACTTTAAAATAAGGACTATTAAAAGAGACAAAGAAGGACACTACATAATGATCAAGGGACTGATCCAAGAAGAAGATATAACAATTGTAAATATTTATGCACCCAACACAGGAGCACCTCAATACATAAGGCAAATACTAACAGCCATAAAAGGGGAGATCGAAAGTAACACATTCATAGTAGGGGACTTTAACACCCCACTTTCACCCATGGACAGATCATCCAAAATGAAAATAAATAAGGAAACACAAGCTTTAAATGATACATTAAACAAGATGGACTTAATTGATATTTATAGGACACTCCATCCAAAAACAACAGAATACACATTTTTCTCAAGTGCTCATGGAACATTCTCCAGGATAGATCATATCCTGGGTTACAAATCAAGCCTTGGTAAATTTAAGAAAATTGAAATTGTATCAAGTATCTTTTCTGACCACAACGCCATGAGACTAGATATCAATTACAGGAAAAGATCTGTAAAAAATACAAACACATGGAGGCTAAACAATACACTACTTAATAACGAAGTGATCACTGAAGAAATCAAAGAGGAAATCAAAAAATACCTAGAAACAAATGACAATGGAGACACAACGACCCAAAACCTATGGGATGCAGCAAAAGCAGTTCTAAGGGGGAAGTTTATAGCAATACAAGCCCACCTTAGGAATCAGGAAACATCTCGGATAAACAACCTAACCTTGCACCTCAAGCAATTAGAGAAAGAAGAACAAAAAGACCCCAAAGCTAGCAGAAGGAAAGAAATCATAAAAATCAGATCAGAAATAAATGAAAAAGAAATGAAGGAAACAATAGCAAAGATCAATAAAACTAAAAGCTGGTTCTCTGAGAAGATAAACAAAATAGATAAACCACTAGCCAGACTCATCAAGAAAAAAAGGGAGAAGACTCAAATCAATAGAATTAGAAATGAAAAAGGAGAAGTAACAACTGACACTGCAGAAATAAAAAAAATCATGAGAGATTACTACAAGCAACTCTATGCCAATAAAATGGACAACCTGGAAGAAATGGACAAATTCTTAGAAATGCACAACCTGCCAAGACTGAATCAGGAAGAAATAGAAAATATGAGCAGACCAATCAAAAGCACTGAAATTGAAACTGTGATTAAAAATCTTCCAACAAACAAAAGCCCAGGACCAGATGGCTTCACAGGTGAATTCTATCAAACGTTTAGAGAAGAGCTAACACCTGTCCTTCCCAAATTCTTCCAAAATATAGCAGAGGGAGGAACACTCCCAAAGTCCTTCTACGAGGCCACCATCACCTTGATACCAAAACCAGACAAGGATGTCACAAAGAAAGAAAACTACAGGCCAATATCACTGATGAACATAGATGCAAAAATCCTCAACAAAATACTAGCAAACAGAATCCAACAGCACATTAAAAGGATCATACACCATGATCAAGTGGGGTTTATTCCAGGAATACAAGGATTCTTCAATATACACAAATCTATCAATGTGATAAACCATATTAACAAATTGAAGGAGAAAAATCATATGATCATCTCAATAGATGCAGAGAAAGCTTTCGACAAAATTCAACACCCATTTATGATAAAAACCCTCCAGAAAGTAGGCATAGAGGGAACTTTCCTCAACATAATAAAGGCCATATATGACAAGCCCACAGCAAACATCATCCTCAGTGGTGAAAAACTGAAAGCATTTCCACTAAGATCAGGAACAAGACAAGGTTGCCCACTCTCACCACTCTCACTCAACATAGTTTTGGAAGTTTTAGCCACAGCAATCAGAGAAGAAAAGGAATCCAAATCGGAAAAGAAGAAGTTAAGCTGTCACTGTTTGCAGATGACATGATACTATACATAGAGACTCCTAAAGATGCTACCAGAGAACTACTGGAGCTAATCAATGAATCTGGTAAAGTAGCAGGATACAAAATTAATGCACAGAAATCTCTGGCATTCCTATATACTAATGATGAAAAATCTCAAAGTGAAATCAAGAAAACACTCCCATTTACCATTGCAACAAAAAGAATAAAATATCTAGGAATAAACCTACCTAAGGAGACAAAAGACCTGTATGCAGAAAATTATAAGACACTGATGAAAGAAATTAAAGATGATACAAATAGATGGAGAGATATACCATGTTCTTGGATGGGAAGAATCAACATTGTGAAAATGACTCTACTACCCAAAGCAATCTACAGATTCAATGCAATCCCTATCAAACTACCACTGGCATTTTTCACAGAACTAGAACAAAAAATTTCGCAATTTGTATGGAAACACAAAAGACCCCGAATAGCCAAAGCAATCTTGAGAACAAGAAAAGGAGCTGGAGGAATCAGGCTCCCTGACTTCAGACTATACTACAAAGCTACAGTAATCAAGACAGTATGGTACTGGCACAAAAACAGAAAGATAGATCAATGGAACAGAAAGCCCAGAGATAAACCCACGCACATATGGACACCTTATCTTTGATAAAGGTGGCAGGAATGTACAGTGGAGAAAGGACAGCCTCTTCAATAAGTGGTGCTGGGAAAACTGGAGAGCTACATGTAAAAGAATGAAATTAGAACATTCCCTAACACCATACACAAAAATAAGCTCAAAATGGATTAAAGACCTAAATGTAAGGCCAGAAACTATCAAACTCTTAGAGAAAAACATAGGCAAGACACTCTATGACATAAATCACAGCAAGATCCTTTCTGACCCACCTCCTAGAGTAATGGAAATAAAAACAAAAATAAACAAATGGGACCTAATGAAACTTCAAAGCTTTTGCACAGCAAAGGAAACCATAAACAAGACCAAAAGACAACCCTCAGAATGGGAGAAAATATTTGCAAATGAAGCAACTGACAAAGGATTAATCTCCAAAATTTACAAGCAGCTCATGCAGCTCAATAAGAAAAAAACAAACAACCCAATCCAAAAAAGGGCAGAAGACCTAAATAGACATTTCTCCAAAGAAGATATACAGAATGCCAACAAACACATGAAAGAATGCTCAACATCATTAATCATTAGAGAAATGCAAATCAAAACTACAATGAGATATCATCTCACACCAGTCAGAATGGCCATCATCAAAAAATCTAGAAACAATAAATGCTGGAGAGGGTGTGGAGAAAAGGGAGCACTCTTGCACTGCTGGTGGGAATGTGAATTGGTTCAGCCACTATGGAGAACAGTATGGAGGTTCCTTAAAAAACTACAAATAGAATTACCATATGACCCAGCAATCCCACTACTGGGCATATACCCTGAGAAAACCAAAATTCAAAAAGAGTCATGTACCAAAATGTTCATTGCAGCTCTATTTACAATAGCCCGGAGATGGAAACAACCTAAGTGCCCATCATCGGATGAATGGATAAAGAAGATGTGGCACATATATACAATGGAATATTACTCAGCCTTAAAAAGAAACGAAATTGAGTTATTTGTAATGAGATGGATAGGCCTAGAGTCTGTCATACAGAGTGAAGTAAGTCAGAAAGAAAAAGACAAATACCGTATGCTAACACATATATATGGAATTTAAGAAAAAAAAGGATGTCATGAAGAACCTAGGGGTGGGACGGGAATAGAGACGCAGACCTACTGGAGAACGGACTTGAGGATATGGGGAGGGGGAAGGGTGAGCTTTGACAGGGCAAGAGAGAGTCATGGACATACACACACTAACAAACGTAGTAAGGTAGATAGCTAGTGGGAAGCAGCCGCATGGCACAGGAATATTAGCTCGGTGCTTTGTGACAGCCTGGAGGGGTGGGATAGGGAGAGTGGGAGGGAGGGAGACGCAAGAGGGAGGACATATGGGAACATATGTATATATATAACTGATTCACTTTGTTATAGAGCAGAAACTAACACACTATTGTAAAGCAACTGTACCCCAATAAAGATGTTAAAAAAAATTTTTTTTTTAAATGTACATATCTGATTAAATGTGCCCTCTTTGAAAAAGATGGGAAATTTTTGTCTTATTCTTGGATCTTATTAATATAAAAATGAGAAAATATTTCTGAAAAGTAAAAGGTAAATCACATTCTAAACAGTATCCTATGAAAGTCAAAATACATAAAAATTTATTTTTTACAAGTGATTTTTCTGTATACTTCTAAGACTTAAAATAATAAGTAGACTTATATCTTTATGAAATACACACCTAAAATAACTAATAACTCAAAGTTGACACTATACTTATGAGGAGTTTAGGTAATTTAACATTTGCATAATCAAATACATGGAGAAAAACAGCAATCTCTTACCCACCTAATTCACAGGAGTTATACCTAACAGAGATATAAAAATAAGTAACAAATGGTTGTAAAGCAACCTATAAATATAAATGCCATTATAAAAATCACAGTCAATTAGCAAGAATTAAATTGCTCTGACACTTAAAATGTATTCTATAATTCATACAATCCATCTAGAATTTCAGACTCAGAAAAGGAGAAAATACAATGTCCACTGGTACAGTGCTTACAAGAAACTACACTTTAAAATTATTTTTTTACTTTATGCATCTGAGAAGAACTGGAAAGAGACACAAACAATAAAAGGTAGTTTTGCTGTGGAACTCTTGAGTTTTCACCATATTGTTGTTTGCTTTCAGAGTTTAAAATACGTACAGCAAATAAATATTTTATTTGACATAGCACCAGAAGTAAAAATGTGGGGGAGGCGGGACATTAAATATGTGCTTTGAGGGAAAAAACAATTTACTTTTTTTTTTTTTTTTTTTTTGCGGTACGCGGGCCTCTCACTGTTGTGGCCTCTCCCGCTGCGGAGCACAGGCTCCGGACGCGCAGGCTCAGCGGCCATGGCTCACGGGCCCAGCCGCTCCACGGCATGTGGGATCTTCCCGGACCGGGGCACGAACCCGCGTCCCCTGCATCGGCAGGCGGACTCTCAACCACTGCGCCACCAGGGAAGCCCCAACAATCTACTTTTAATATTAATGCTGTCTGACATATTAGATGGTAGACAATAGTTAACTGGCAGAATTAAATCTCCTATTCTAAAATCCTGAAATCTAAGAGAGGCTGTATTATAATGATCAAATAAAACATCAAATGGTTCTTTCCAGTGGGAGAGAGTAAAACTCAAGCAAACAAAAATAAACTATCAATTAGTGTTCATAAGTGCCTGCTATGAGGATGCAATTTAACTCCTTACTTCCTTACCCCTTAAGAGCTAAGATTTGAGCTTTATAAGTTTGTTCTATCCTTTCTTAACTATTTAAAACGTTGAGATATCTACTCTCCCTCCAAACTCCATGCCCACAAAAGTAAAAAGCTAGAAATAGTCTTACCCTTACAAACCTCATGTATGTTTTTCTTCTGGAATCTATCATTTCCCATCTTGTGTTATAATCATTACATACATGCTCTTTTAACCATACTAGATTTCAAACCCTCTGAGGGCAGGGTCAATTATATTTTATCTTTCTATGTATGTCACATAGCTTAGTAAAGTTTCTTGACTAATACTCAACTTTCTATCACCTAAAAAGAATTAAGTCTTGGTAATTATTCGCAGCTTGGTTTAAAAAAAACAAAAACAATACAAAAAAAACCACCACCTCTGGAACTATTAGAAGGGCAATGTTCTCTCTGAGTGGAAGTATGCATGCAACTTGTCTGCTGTCAGTAAAGCACAAACTGGACCAAAATGCCTCTTCTCCCCTTTCCGCTTCAAAGGCTGGATTCCATCCAAGGCTGGATTCCATCCAAGTCAATCAATGTCTCTTAGTTAAGGACAAAGCCTGCCTAGGTTCACTTCAGAGGACCAGGAGAGGCTGATGTAATCTAAGGGGCTTTCTAGTGGTCTGCAAGTACAGGAGAATAAAATCAAAGTTTAACCTGTGAGCTACTGACCAGGTCAAAACCCAAAGAAAACGTTAGAATGTGGACCCTAAAGAGTCCTATAAAAGCCATGGAATCCATGTCTTACAGGTGAATTCAATCTACATCACATAAAGCTCACACCAGTTAAGACCTCACTACAAACTCTGTAAATGTACCCCAAACCAACCAGCCCCTCACAAGTGAAAAGATGAGAATGTCCTGAGGTGTATACTACACGTTAAACTTTCTCACATACTCCAGGTCATTTCCCTGTCCTGTGGGTTAGTAACAGCCCACAGTAGAGGCAAACTGGCAAAGTAGACGATCAATCAATATAATTCTATTTTCAAGACTGAAAAGTCTATGTTTGTAAATGCACAGAAAAAAAAACTGGGAAGTTATATAACAGTGTTAGCAGCAGTTATCTCTAGGGAGAGATGTGACAAAGTGGAAGTGTGCAAAGGGCGTTTTCTCTTATTATATATACATTGTATTGTTTTAATTCTTCATAAACATTGATTTACCTCTATAATGTTAAAAACAAAATTTTAAGTAAAATTTTGAAATGCGATTCTGTTTTTTCAAAAAGACTGAATAGACCCACATGGAATTCAAACGAAAAATAAATGCCATTTGCAGAAGTTTGGCTACTAGAGACCTACAGATCAAACAGAAATAACACAATTATCCTATCCTACAAAATAAAAAGCAATGCTGGTAACATAACAAAAATGCCCATAGCAACTGTCACTCAACATTCACTACTTTTGATTATACAACATTAGCCACCAGAGGAATTTTGAGTACCCACCCCCCAAAATTACGTACTGCGTATAACAATCCATAAGTTGTAAGAAGTTTTTAGTGTTTTGCACCAACAAATCATTGACTTATCGGTTTACTTTTCCATAAGTAGTACTATATACATGTATACAAATATAAATTTACATGTCACTGAGGTTCATGTCTGATTGCCTTGAGAAAACCATTTCCCAATCTGAAAAGCAAACTACCTGGACAATCAATTCTTTTATCATTTTAATGCAGTATTCACATTCTCCAACTATTTGTCATGACAACTTTGGAGTTAAAATAAGTAAAAGTAAAATTTTATACAACTACGATTCCTGGGGAAGAAAGGAAGGGAGGACAAACTATGCTCTGAAAACAGCATAATCCAGCCATAATGCCAAATGTAAATAACGTCATATATTTTAGCAAAGCAAAATAAGACTAAACATCCTTAAGAGTTAAACTGGTGACCCCAGACTCTTTCAATTTTAGTTCATTTTCCTAAAAAAAATTAAAAGAAATCATATTGAAAATAGCCAAAATTACCATAAATTAGGAAGGAAAGACAAGCAACAGAAAAAAAACACACAGCAAATTATTTTGGAGAGGAGAACTTTGTTTAACCTTAAACCCATAATATGGTCACAAATATTTTAAAATATAAGGACATACAGTGTGCATGTCACTTCCCACTATCCCCTCATCAGGCTACTTCTCCCTCTGCCCCATCACTGTTAGTTTTCCACTATCCCTCCAGATTTCTTTGTACGTAGAAAAACAAACACAAATCTGTATTCTTATTCCACGGGTGCCCCCTTAACACACAAAGTAGCACATTATTCACACTGTCCTACATCTTGCTTTTTTTCGCTTTATAACATATTTTGGAGATCTTTCCATGTCATTACACAGAAAGCTTCCTCATTCTTCACAGCTGAGCATGACTAGTTCTACCACAACTTCCATCTATCTTCTTCAGGCTAACCTTTAATGACATTCTGTTCAGTCAACTACTTAACACCTGAGTTAGTTTCTTCCCCCCCCCCCCACCAAAAATTATAAAACAGAGAAAGCACCTCATTACCTAAATTTTATCCTTTTTAGAAAGTTTATTTTTCAACCGGGTGGAGGGAAAACGCCGCACGATTTTCTCCTCTTATCACTTAAAATGAAGCTACAAATTAGAATGCAGACTTAAGTGAAATTACCTTTTTTTGATTCGGGGGATCAGCATAATAGCCACATCAACAATTACTGTAAAAGTTTCTTTACTTCTTGGGCTTTTCCTTCACTGTAAAAGAAGACATTGGTTTTTTTCTTTTTTCTTTTTTTTAAGGTTAGAAAGGCTTAAGGTCGTAGTGCGTGGCATTCTGATAGCAAAAAACTGCCACCTGATTCGATCTTTCATTTGCCAGGTCAGAGGACGAGGCTTTTACCTTTCAGGATTCTGCTATTACTAACAGGACGACTTCTACACCGGAGAAAACGCACTCAGGAACATAAGCTCTGCGGCGCTACGCGTTGGAAACTACACTCCTGGGGCCAGAGCTCCAGGACTAGCTATAAAGACTCCGGCTTCGCCGGCGGAAAGGCAGCTAGAAGAGCCAGCTGCCGCGGTGACACGGAACAGGCGGGAGCGGGTGGACGGAAGGAAGGAGAAGTGGCGCCGCGCGGGGCACCCTCGAACCCGCGCAGTCGCTCGAGTCGGACGCGCGGAGCCGCGCGCTCCCCGGGGACCGAGGCCCGGAACCGCGACCACTAACGGAACCAGCCCACGGGCGGCGGTAGCCGCCGCACGGACTGCGGACCGCGGCGCGAGGGCGGGGGTTCCCCGGAGGAGCTGGCCGTCCTGGCGCCCCATTGGGCTCCGCTCCAAACGTGCCCGAGTTGTGACAGGAATAAAGTGGGTCACAAGGCCTAACGGGTCCCCAGCGAAAGCCCTCTCCGCACCCGGTCTCCGGCTTTCCCGGCCGCTCTGCCGCTCGAATCGGCCCCAGCCCAAGAGCGCGCTCCAGCCACCCGGCCCCGCCGTGCACCCCAATCCCGCCCCTGCCCCGCAGGTAACCCCAGCTTTTCCGGAGGGCCCCTCAACCGGGGCGGGCCTCCGCCCCAACTCCCGAGAAAAGACACACTAGGGCGACGGGCAAAACTTGGGCTTCAGCACCCGCCCGCCCCTCCCCTGGCCGCCGCCCCCCGGCCCCGTACACACCGCCCCCCGCTCCCTCCCCTTCCCCGCGCCCTCACCTTGTGGCTTGCGGCGGCTCCGGCTTCTTCCCTCCCCCACCCTGGAGCCTAGCTGCGGTGACTCGGAACAGCTAACCCGGCTGCGCCCGGAAGACGCCGTGGCTCCCAGCTCAGGCAGTACCTGGAGCTGAGCGGCGCCCCCCACCCCCCCCCAAACAATTCCCCGCGACTGCCTCCCGCTCCTCCTCCCCCTCCCTTTCCTTCCCCTCCTCCACCAGCACCGGTAGCACGCATGCGCCGCCCAGGCAAGCCTACCGGCGGACGTCGCGCCCCAGACCCACCCGGTGGGGCGCCACTCACCGGGAGCGCGCACGCGTCGGCAACCAGATTTCCTTCGCCCTCTGGGTCTCGGGTGTTTCCTTTTTTAAGCCGGTCGCCGCAAGCTGAGGCTGTGATTGCACTCCTTCTCGGCGCATGCGTCATCAGTGACCCCCGCGGGCTCCGACGGCTGGTGCTCTGCGTTCGCCCCTCCCCTCACTCTCCCTTTCCCCGGCGCGTCTCGGTGCGCATGCGACTTGCCTCGTTAGTCAGCCCTGAGCTGCGGAGGGGTTCCCGGGCGCCGGAGGAGGCTCCCGCTCCCTTGGGCCGCGCGTTTGCGCGATCCGCGGCAGCCGCCGGCCGTGCAGGAAAACCGAGATCTGCCTGGCGCTCCTTCCCTGCACCGGTTACTGGAAAGCAGGGGAGGCGGGGCCTGGTCGGCTGAGGGTGCGGCCGAACCCGGGAGTGTTAACTTTGGGTCAGGGCGGCTTTGGTGTTCACCCTGGATTCGAGGAGCGAGGAGGAGAGAAAGGAGAGTTTCTTGTATGAGGGATCCAGAGGCTAAAAAGCAGACCCTCTCTCTCTTGAAAAGCAACTCATTTTGCGAATGCCAGGAAAAAATTTTCGGGTGTTGGCGGGCGAAAGACTTTTTTCCCCTTCCAATGGTATCACTTGCGTTTTGTCTCCTTAGACTGGAAGAGGGGATTTGTGAAGGTGACTGGATCTCCAGACTCTTCGCTTCCCCTCTCCTGCAGGTGCACTGCTTTAGTCGCTTCTTATTGGAGGGTGGGCCTGGGGAGACCGGACGGGAATCCTTGGCTGGAGGAGGGAAGGCAAAGAAGGTATGGATGTGCTCCTTTGGAGTTTTTTACCTGATCCTAAAGGCCAGGTGACAGTATAAAGGAAGATGGAAGATGAAGCAGTGGGGATAAACCAGGACCCTAATTTGCACTGCTTCCCTTGTTAGAAAAACGTGTGAATATCTCCCCCTTATCTTAGGGGGAAATTACTTCCCTCGATGGTTAAGACACACTTGGTCCACAAGGGAAAGCACATTTCAGTAGTTGAAAATTATTGGAAAAGAGATCTTTTACTTTCCTAATTCCTAATAGTTTTCATATTTTAATGAATGTCCTTGGGGTTTGAAATAGAAGCCATTTTCTTGTTTCAAAAAATAAACAACTGTTGTGACTATAAAATCCTCCCTTCAAAGTAACATTCATCTCAGTAAACATTTCAAATTCTTGCAGTGTACTCAAGAGAAAAGGAACATCAGAATCGAGGAACTTATTCAGATCCCTGATCATTCACCTGAGGATTTTTCTGTCAACAGTGGGAGAGCATGATGGAGTCATCATATGACAGGATTTTAGTAGACATTTTTTTTCCTGCTTAGCAGTCTTTCCCTATTCTGATCATTTCCTTTGGAGAACTATCCTTTCTTCACTCTCAGACCATATGGCTGGGGCAGGACTCCAGAGGAAAACATATTTGAGTTAATCTTCTGCTTTAGGTTAGACTTACTAAGAAGGGTGATCTCTCTTTTCCAATGGATTTAAGTCTGGAAAAATGGAAGCCTGAAGCCATCTTCCCACTCACAGATTCTGAGAAAAAAGGCAACATGGAAGAAAGCAGATTCAGAAATGGAGATTTGGGCTGGAGACATGTGTGATGCCCTGAATCCATTGTGGACTAGATAATTCTGGAAATTTCAGCTAAGTTACTCAATAAATTCTTTCACGTATCTATTGCTTAAACCAATGAGAAGTTTTCTGTCACTTGCGATCATGAGTCCTAACATACTGGTAGCAAGAGATGAGGCAAGATTAATAATACTGATAAGGAAGGTTTCAACTAGACAAGAGGGTTTGAATGCTTTCCCTAGGATGTGGATGTTTATTCTAGAGAAAGTGATATCATATTCTGCATCATCTAGAACCACATATCTTCAAAAATACCTTTGCGGGCTTCCCTGGTGGCGCAGTGGTTGAGAGTCTGCCTGCCGATGCAGGGGACACGGGTTCGTGCCCGGGTCCAGGAGGATCCCACATGCCGCAGAGTGGCTGGGCCCGTGAGCCATGGCCGCTGGGCCTGCACGTCCGGAGCCTGTGCTCCACAGTGGAAGAGGCCACAACAGTGAGAGGCCCATGTACCGCAAAAAAAAAAAAAAACAAAAAAAACCTTTGCCCTTTTTTAATGGTTCCATTGTCCTCTTATTCACTAGGAATGTATCATGTTCATCTTTGACTCCTTCCTCTCTTTCTGTATTTAATCATTTACCAAGAACTGTTGATAATCCCGTTTTTCTGCTCAGTCCTCTGCCACCACTCAGACATTTCCCGTGGCTCAGTTCACAACTTATCTTTCTGCCCATATTCTCTCCAAGATGAAAACTGTATCAGATATTTTTAATCACATTTCCAACTGCCAGACTCCACTTTTCCCTAAAAGAAAAATCCTGCCTCATAGTTTCGTAGACCCTAAATTGTCCCCCAGCCTAAATCCTCTCCTTAAACACAATTTATGTAATTCAAATATTGTTCATTTCTTCTTGTCCACCTTGCTATAATTTAAACTGAGCGTTTCCAACTCCCTTCCCAACTGATCTCCACAGTCGATGTCTTGATGGAGGCAATATAGCTTAGTGGCTAAGAGTACAAAATTGGGAATTAAAGGCCAGGATTTATTCCAGCCCCACTACTTAATATCTGCATGACTCTGAGGAAGTTATTTCTCTGTTCTTCACTTTCCTCATCTGTAAATAAAGGATAATAATCCTATCTCATAAGATAATTGAGAGAAGCTATAGAATATAGAGTGTGTGCGTGTGTGTTTGTGTGTGTGTGTGTATTGTACTACCTGGTACATAAGAAATCCCATAGTGGCTATTATTAATGATGCTCCTTTTTGTGTAGGTCTTACATCTCTTGCTCAATTTCTTCCCCTAGTTCCCTGTGTCCTTATGTCCTTTCTGTTCTTTCATAATACCTCTCTCATCCATCCTTTCCTTGACATTCCTAGTTTTGCCACTATAGTTTAAGGTGGATTGGAACATGGGAAGTTTGATATGCATAATAGGGAATATACTGTTAGGGTTTTTTTTTTGTTTTTTTTTAAGAATCCTTCATGGTTTAATCAATTACTCTTATTCTTTCTAGATCCTTTAAAATAGTGGGAAGTCAATAATATGAGGTGGTATTACAGACTGTAATCAAAAGTCTAGGCTTAAATCCTGACTAATACTTACTAAGAGACACTGAGCAAGTTAAGTAATTTCTCTGAGCATCAGGGTATTTATCTGTAAAGTGAGAAGAAAAGCATCTCAGAACTGTGATGATCAAGTGTAAATTACAAACTACTGCAGAAAGGTTAGGTGATAAGGATGGGTGGTTTTAGATTTTTATGATTTGTTGTTGAAACCCTAGGAATGATTGAAACAACTCATAGATTTGCAACTCCAGCCTACACCTCTCCTTTGGGTTCCAAACACATATCCAATTGTCTATCTGATGTCTCCTCTTGACTATCTCAGATATCTTAGATGCTCCCTTCAATCTGTTCTCCACAGAGCAGCAAGAATATTCTTTTAAAAATATAAATAAAATCACATGTTCCTACTTAAAACCTTTATTGTTTCCCATTATATCCAAATTCCTAATTGTGGCCATAATAACCTCTTTGATCTAGCCCCTGCTACCTCTCCAACCTCATGTCCTACCATTTTCTTCTTTTCCTGTAACACTTCCAGTTCCTTGCTAATCTCTCTGTATTCTCAGACTTTGGTACATGCTGTGCTCTTGCCTGGACCACCCTCCTACCTTTTCTCCTGGCTGGTTCCTCCTCAATCTTCATGTCTCAAAGATCTAACTACCCTATTTAAGAGGTCTCCCTCCTACCTCTCACCTGCCCCACACACACAGTACCCACAGTTATTCTCTATTACTGCGCTTTTTTTGATATTTGTTTTCTTATCTATTAACTAGCTTCCCCTTGTCACCACTACATGGTAAATTCCAGGAGGCAAGAACCATGTGTTTTTTTCACCACTGTACATGCAGCATCCATTTCAATGCTTGAGTTAAATGAATGATTGAATGAATGAATGAATGAATGAGATGAAAGTTAAAACATGCTAGAAGATTTTCAGGATCATTCTTATATTCCAAGTTATGATTGCAGGCAGATTATAATCTTGTCAGGAGGTAAACTTAGCCATGTGTATTAAAGTACAAAGGAGAGGTAAACTGAAAACGGTTAGTGAAACACTAGTACTGTGTTAGTAATTGAGTATTTGAAGACCCACAAGAATATATAACACTATAATAGACACAGCTAACACCTGGATGAGAGGCTGCTGAATAAGGTCCAAAATAGGCAGAAAAGAACATGAAGTACTCACCCTCTAAATAGCTGCTTACATTGGGACCCAGATACTTTCTCCTTCAGCCAAGACTACAAGCTGGACAAAACTGGACCTAACACTCCCACTTTCAGGCCTATAAGCAGAACACATGAGAAGAAGAGGATGAGAGAATCATTGGAGCCATGTCTTACGAGGTTCCTGGAGAGCACTGTGGCTTTTCATTTCTCGTTTATTCCCCACCCCACTCTACGTTACGTGAACGAGGCTCCAACAGAATCAGCTAGAGAAACTGCAGTGACTGTAAGAAGAGGCTGGAATCTCATCTCTTGCAGACTGTTGATAGGCTCTGCATCCAACTACATGAACAGGAGGATAGAGACTTGGAGAGAAACAGCTAGCCAGGAAATGGGCTTAAATAATGTAACTCCTACAATTTGGCATGGCAAGGATATGTAAATTTCTACAGGGTCCATCAATGCTGCTGAGAAAGTGCCCTCCGGGTTTGAAACACCTTGACACCTAAGGGGAAAAGAAATTCTAGCAGCAAGAGGCTGGTATACTTCTGGGAGTGGGAACTGAGAGAGATCAAAAGAGAAAGAGCTGCAGAAAGAACTGATCGCCCATATCAAGGAACCATGCAGTGGAGAGGCTGCCTCTGAGTTTCTAGAGCTCAATGTGCCCATTAAAGAGTGAACATTTTGATGCAATATGGATTGTATTTACCCAGTTAAGAGAGACTTATCCCTTTCTTCCTTAATCTCCCTCCCAGTCCCCAAACCACAGAGAATGGACCTTGAAAAGAGAGGGAAGTAATTGGCTAAAAACAAACTCCACCTTCCATCTTCAGAGTTCCTGAGTCACAAGTTCAGCCAGAGAACACTTGCCTGGGACCTGAGATTGGAGTTTTAAACCAGACAGACTTTTCATAACCAAAAGTGTGAGAGAAGAGTTAAAGAATATGTTCAAGATGTCTTTAGGGGACTTGCTAACTAGTGCAGCTTAATCAACTGAGGATCTCATTAACACAAAAATTCCAATTCAGCTAGCCTGGGATGGGGCGAGAGACTGCATTTCTAACAAGTTCCCTGGGGCCGCTGCTGATTCTAGGACCACACTTTGACCAATAAGAGACACTATAAAGTAGGGAAGGGAGTTTCAGTAGAGCATGGTTGGCAGCAAGGAATAGAGAAAAATATTAGGTTGGCTATATGAAATATCCATTTTTGTAGGTCAAAATGTTTGAATATTGGCAATTTCAAAAAACCTTTTAAGTTTGTATCCAAGCAAATAAAAATTCATTCAATAAAATGGGAAACACAATATTAAATATTAAATAATTCCCCCACATTCTAACAATTATTTATACCCTACTTAAGTGAGAATGTATAAATGAAGTAGGGTATGAAATAGTACTGACCTGTATTGGTAAGCACGAGTACTTGCTAGAAGAATGTATTTGTGTGTGTGTGTGTGTGCGTTACTTGAAAAAGGCTGAGGCTGGAATCAAAACCAGCCACCTCTAACATGCTATAATTTTATGAATTTTACAAATGTTAAAGTTTTCATGAACTATGCTTGTATGTAAAAACTACTGCCACCTGGTGGATTTAAGAGTTAAAAGAAATATGGATCTTTTTATTCAGACATCTTAAATACTTTTAGTACTTCCTCTGTTAATTTTTACTTAAAAAAGGAAATAGGCAAATATGGATTTACTAAAACAAGATTACATTTAGGGGAACCTTTTGCATTTAGTTTCAACTGGAAGGGAAATAATGTTTATACTTATATATATTAGATGGCACTAAAGTTACATTTTAACTTTATGATAATATGGCTTTTCCCTTAATTTCCACAACTGTTTTATCCTCAATAGGAATTTTTCCATCCATTTGTTAGAGAATTTCAGGAGTTGGATCTTATAGGTAATTATGTCTCTGATATGTGTGCATAAAACTGTAATAAAGACCACTGTGTGCAACTCCCAACTTTCCTTCCCTTCATCCCAATATGTATATTTTCAAAACCTTTCTCTGCTATCTCAGAAGGGGTCTTCCTGATTCTTTCCAAAGTTAGATCATTTGATTTTACCTTATCTGGTGAAATAAATTATCATTACCTTACTCAGTCTGTATTTAACTTTCCTTCTACTTCATCATTCTCTGCAGCCTCTGTGATCCCAACTCACCCCCAAGAAGAGCAAAGAGCCTTTTCTGATTCCGTGTTAAACTGCCTCAATTCTCACCAATTTATTTTTGTAATCTAATCATTTAAAGTCTAGATTCTCTCACAGACATCGGTGAATATCCAAAATCAGAATGATGGGTCATCAATACAAAAATAGTAGAAGAATAAAATCTGTTATTGAACTATTATTACATGCTGGATTTAACACCATTGTCTCTAAAAGTGGTGTTAATTATTAAGCCAAGATAAAACATCCTGCAGGTCTTCTTCAGTGTCCTCATATTACATATTTTCTCATGATGAATTCTTCTGTGATTACTATTAAAACATACATAAGCCTCATAATATATTTTTCTCACTTCTCTTCATGATTTAGAAACTTACATTGTATGACTTACAATGTCATACAGTTCTAATGATTCTGTTGCCTAACTGTGAGTATACTTAGTAAATCAATATTTTCTAACTTAATAATAGAACTATTAAAAACTACAATAATGAGTGGAGAAGTTTCTTGTGTACTTTTCAGAATCTTTAAATTGCATTTTTTCTATTGATTGGTTAATTTTTTTTAATAGGTAAGAGATTTCGAACAAAAGTCATATGGTCATAAATTTAAGTATTTTCATTCAAAGCCCCTAAATAATAGACTTTAATATTGATTGAAGTAAATTAAATGAAATTTCATGGTTCTCTTTCATCATTTTTATCCACAGGCCTCTTTGGAAGTGAGCAGGCAACACAGAGGACTTGTAATATTTTTGTTTTTGTCCAATAAGGATCCGAAAAAAGATAAATCACAAACAAATATTAAGGGTTCAGTACAAATTCTAGATTTGTTGGAGGCAATGAATATTCTAAAATACCTGAAAGTTTTTATAATGACATATAAGCTATAATTCTAATATAAAAAAGAAATTGATTTATGAATTTTCTGATCTTTGATTATAAAGGCAGTGGCAAATAAAATATTCCATATATAAACACTTTAAAGCTATTTATTAAATATTTCTATTTGGTATCATCATTATCACTGTTTGAGCTATTAGTGTCATCATAAATACAAGTGTTTCTAATTGAAGATACCATCACATCTACAATGACTCTTTTGGGGTTTTCTTCCAAATCAGTCTGTATTGCTCCAACTTCTGCTAGCTTCCATTCAAGTTCTGCAATAAATAATCCATCAATAAATCAGATAAAAATCTTGGAACATCTATATGAAACAGAAGTTGACTCTAATAAAATTAATGTGGAAATGATGATATATTTAGAACTAGATTACAATGAAAGTACTACAATATCAAGATACACATTGGATACAGCAAAGTTATACTTAAAGGGAGAAATTATGGTTAAAGTGTTTATTTTAAAATGACTGAAAATAGTGCTTTGAAAGTACAAATCAAGAAGTTAGGAAAAAAATAAAGTAAACCCAAAGAAAGCAGAATGAGGCATATAATGAAGAAAAGACTTTAGCAAAAGTAGAAAAACAAAATCAGTAGAGGTGACCAACAAAATCAAAAGTTGATTCTTTGAAGAGACTAACAGACACAATTTGGGCAAAAATGATCACAAGTAAAGGAAAGAAACCAAATAATATTAAGATTTTACATGGGGAATAACCAAGATAAAGACTTTAAAGCCATGAGACTACTATGAGAAAAAAAGTATGCCAATACATTTGAAAATTTTAGTGGGAAAATTTCAACAAAAATGTGAATTACGAAAACATATTCAACAGGGAAACTGAAAAGAATTGAACTGATAACCAAAATCCCCCAACCCTGCAAATTCCTTATTTGTTAAATTTATTCCTAAGCACTGTATAAATGAACAGACCATTTGTGAGGAAAATTACAAAATACACTTATGAGGAAAATTACAAAATATATTACATTATGAAAAGTAATACAATTGACGCTTGAACAACACAGGTTTGAACTGCAGGGGTTCACTTATTCGTGGATTTTTTTCAGTAAATGTATATTATAGTACTACATGATCCATGGTTGGTTGAATCCACAGATGCAGAACCGCAAATATGGAGGGCCAACTGTAAAGTTATGTGTGGATTTTCGACTGCATGGGGTCAGTGCTCCTAACCCCTGTGTTGTTCAAGGCCAACTGTAAATATATTATATTTATGAGGAAAACTACCAAAAAATGAAAGAAGACCAAAATAAGTGACATGCTATATCTTATTCATGGATAGGAACATTCACTATTATTAGGATATCAAGTCTCCAACAATTAATCTATAAATATAATTCTAATAACTAACCAACAGTATTTCTCACAGAACTTGACTAATTCCAACATTTATATAAAATTTTGAAAAAGACTTGCCCTACTAGAGACAACTAGATTGTTACAAAGGTACAGTAATTAACACAGTGCTATATTGATTTAGGGATAGACAAACAGACCAGTGGAACATAGTAGAAATTTCAGAAACAGATTGAAGCATTTTTTTTAATCCTGAAAAATGACACTGGAAATATTAAAAGCCAGTGGGGGAAAAACACATCACATACATTAGGATGGTTACTATTTTAAAAAACAAAACAGAACATAACAGGTGTTGGTGTGGATGCAGAGAAATTAGAACTCCTGTGTACTGTTGGTGGGAGTGCAATATGGTGAAGCCCCTATGGAAAACAGTATGCTGTCGCTCAGAAAATTAAAGTAGAATTATCACACGATCTAGCATCTCTACTTCTGAGTATACATTCAAAAGAACTGAAAACAGGGACTAGAACAGGTTATTTGCACGTCCATGTTCATAGCAGCATTATTCACAACAGCCAAAGACAGAAGCAACAAATCTTTCCATCAACACATTAGTGGGTAAACAAAATGTGCTATAAAAACATACAATGGAATATTATTCAGCCTTAAAGCCTTAAAAAGGAAGGAAATCCTGACCCATGCTACAACATGGATTAACCTTGAGGACATTATGCCAAGTGAAACAAGCCAGTCACAAAAGGACAAACACTGTATGATTCACTGAGAGGAGTCAAATTCAGAGGTAGAAAGCAGAATGGTGGTTGCCAGGGGCTGGAGGGAAGAGAGAATAGGGAGTTATTGTTTAAGGATATAGAGTTGCAGTTATGCAAGATGCAAAGAGTTCTAGAGATGGATAATGATGACGATAGCAGCACAACAGTGAAAATATATCAATACTTAATGTCACTTAAAGATATACCTAAAAATGATTAAATAAAATAACATTATTTATAAATTAAGTCCCAGGTATGTAATGTATACCACAATAACTACAGTTAATAATACTGTATTGTATATTTTTAAATGGTTAAAATGGTAAATTTCATGTTATGTGTATTTTACAATTAAAAAATTTTTTTCAAATGTAACAATTTTAAAAAGCATGGACCAGATAACACACTATTCATGATAGTGATTGCTTAGTGAGGCAGGGAGGGGAACAGGATTAGGAATGGAAATACAGGCAACCTCAACAATATCTGTACTGTTTTTTTCAATAATAAACAAATAGCTGAAGCAAACATGAACAAATGTTCACATTTGTTATTTTTGGTAATGATTACATGAATATTTACTATATTATTGTCTGTATTTCTATGCAGTTTTTAAATTTAGAGGATAAGGTACAAGCTGAAAAAACAAGGTAGTAAAACAAAGAGGGGCCTTAGAGACTGGGAGAAGGAAAATTCTGGAACAATCAAAACACTGGAGGCCTTAGTAAGGCCAAAAGCAGTTTTAGGGGAATGAGAGAGTGAAAGGAAAGCTGTTAAAAATAGCTATTCACAATGGCTTTAATATGATTGTCTGAGAGAAAGATTTTAATAATACAGGATTAAAGCAGTTCCAAGAAATAACTGAAGAATATGGTCTTAGAACTAGGTTAGAAAGTAAACATTATTAAAAAAGGTAAAAATATAAAGTCCTGTGCTGTAAACTGTCAAAAAGAAAATAGTAGTAGGCATAGTCCTTGTACCTGTTAGGGAGACAAAACTCAAAGGGAATTGGTTAACCAACAAAATCTGACAGTATGTAGGTAAGTGGAAAATAAGTTGTATAGAGAATATATGCTATAGAAATTCAGTAGAGAAGATGAGAACAGATTATAAATTGGTCCAGAATCACATAATGGAATAAATGGTAACCTAGGAGACCCATGAAGGAATATGGTTTGGATGGAAGAAAAAAGTAGGGTAAGGTATTTGGGGTATAGGAAAAGATTATGAAACAAAGTATAAAGCCATAAATGAGTTAAGTGCATCTGGGGTAGTGGTTGAAGACCAGCCTGGCTGGAGCAGCAACTAGGAAGCACTGAGAAGTATAATTGTATAGATGGGCTGAAAGTTTCAAGCATATGATTCTGAATTTTTAACTTATTTGAAACAAGGAACCATTAAGGATTTAAGCAAATGCGTGTTATGACAGTATTACTGTAGGAAAATTAATCTGGAGGCATCTAAGAAGAAAAAGAAGTAAGAGAAAATAAGAAATAAGAGGAAAAACCTTATGTTTTATGAAAATAAACTTTCATGATATGTTAATTTATAGAAGTTTTTTTACAAATGAATTTAAAAGTAACATCATTACCTTCTAGCTTGAGATTTATCCCTCCACATTCTATAATTCCAATGAATTTGCCTGCTATCTGACCATTTTTATAAACAAAAATTGTTGGTAAACAATTGTCATGGTAGTGTTGAATACAGCTATTCACAATGGCTTTAACAAATTTAGTTTCAGGAAACTTTCTTGCTAGGAGACTAAGATGCTGGTTAACCAACGAACACATTGGGATGCTAAAAAGAGAAACAGTACACACAACGTTGTTAAAAAACAAGACTACTTATCTCAATCTAATAAAATAAGTGAAACATCTCCATGACAAAAATACATCTTTAGATATTCTTTTAATATAAGAGCATATCAATTGCTATCCTCTATTTTTACCTTTAGTAAGGATGAACTATAGAGTTCTCTGATTTTTAAAAAAATATATTTATTTATTTATTTGCCTGCACTGGGTCTTAGTTGTGGCACGCAGGATCTTCGTTGCAGCATGAGGGATCTTTTAGTTGCGGCATGCAGTTTCTTTAGTTGCGTCTTGTGGGATATTTAGTTGCATCCTGTGGACTCCTTAGTTGCATCTTGTGGGATCTAGTTCCCTGACCAGGGATTGAACCCGGGCCCCCTGCATTGGGAGCACGGAGCCTTAGCTACTGGACCACCAGGGAAGTCACAAGTTCTCTCATTTTTATTACAAACACCGTTATAGCCTAGGAATGAAGCTTGCTACCACGGGAATTTGCTGCCTAACTGAAGCTAACCACATCTGACCTAGCATCAATTTAATCGAGCCAGTTCCTAGTTTATAGCACATGGAGGGGGTTGGGGGGCAGTGGGGCGGGGGGAGGAGAAAGAAAGAAAAAAGAAAAGAAAAAAACAGGACATATCTAGGGACTCCTTAGCAGCTCTGAATTGAAACAAGGGGATCCCAACTCTTCATCAAGGGTTTATTTCCACATGAGATCATCACATCTGAAGTTATTTCAAGCTTCCTTGAATTCCTTTACTCTAACAAACTTCATCCATCCTTCTCTTTGACATGTCACATCCTGTTCCCCATCATCCAGAACTATTCTTCATCAGAAATTTAAAATTGATTGGAAATGTAACCAAAACCTACAATTCTTCCTGCTCTATCACTTAACTCTCATTACACTCACACGTTAATTAGTCCCTTTTCTCTCAGTCTATCACTCACTCATAGATTTATCAAATACTTTCAAAGCTAATCCTCTGCTTTATCCCACACTCTTTCCATGTCCTATGGGGCCTTTATTTGTTATTCTGCTTCCCTCTCTTCCTGTTTTCTTAACCTTTCCTTCTCCACTTTACATAAAATTACTAAATTTTTAAAAAAGTCCCTTTTAACTCTCCCTCTAATAAACTACTCTCTCTCCTTCTGGTCACAGCCTAGATGAAAAAGGTAAAAAAAAATCTCTATGTTCTGTTCACTTCCCTTGTTAAAGAGTTCTCCTTTTTTGACTTCTGTGATAACACTTTCTATTAATTTCCTTTTTACTCCTTTGACTTCCTTCTTCTGTCTATACCTCAAATGTAGATATTCCTTGTAATTATGTCCTAGACCCTTTTCTAATTCTAGACACATTCACTGGGCAGTCTCACCCATTCTGATATCAACAGCTGATGAACTTCATCTCCCCTCCTCCCTCAAACAAACAAACAAAAAAATCTGATCTTTATCAGTATTTTCTTTAAAAAAAATAAAACACTGAATTTGATACATGTATTTCTCCTTTGTATGCATTTTCTCATCATTCATATAGAGCATATTTGAAACAACAGTGTAAAGAAATATTTGTGTGAACTGATGTTAATTAGGGAAAAGTTCTTTAAACAGACAAAATTAGTACTTTTTTCTCTTGTACTACACTTTATATGTCCTTTCAAAATATATATATAATGTTTAACTGGCCTCTTGTACTATACCATAAAAGCATCTTATTCCCCTTTGTATTCTCAACTCCTAAAACCTGTCACACCTATAGTTGAAGTCGAAGCTCTCTTAACTGAGTGGCTCATGCCAGGGCATACTGCATGCCCCAGGCAGGTGGTAACCCTTCTGGACTTTTGTCTGTTTTTGCCCTCTACACCTATTTATGCCCACTGCATATTTTATTATAATTAACAAATAAATAAAAATGGGACAACAAAAATCATTGTAGTTCTTTTTTTTTTTTTTTCTTTTTTTTTTTTTTTTTTTTTTTTGCAGTACGTGGGCCTCTCACTGTTGTGGCCTCTCCCGTTGCGGAGCACAGGCTCCGGACGCGCAGGCTCAGTGGCCATGGCTCACGGGCCCAGCCGCTCCGCGGCATGTGGGATCTTCCTGGACTGAGGCACGAACCCGTGTCCCCTGCATTGGCAGGCGGACGCTCAACCACTGCGCCACCAGGGAAGCCCTCATTGTAGTTCTTAAGAAAATCAAATGCATGCTTTGGAAAAACTTAATAAAGCTGAACCATTAAGAAAAAAATTGCAGTTTAGTTCATTGTAGGCTAGACAAACATAAATGATAGAGGAAGAATAAGGATTTCTGCACTCAAATTGCTTCGCATGTACTTTTGAGTTCTTGCTCCATTTTTAAACAAACCCTGAAAACTGAAATCAATGGTAATGCGCTAGGTCTTATCAATATTTGGGGGAAGACTTGTATATTTTTTAATTTGGCTTTTCTTTATCAGTTTCTGACTTTTATCCTCAATATATTTTGCTAAACTTGTTTCACAAATTAAAAAAAAAAAAAAAATCTCAACAAAGTGGGTATAGAGGGAACGTATCTCAACATAATAAAGGCCATATATGACCAGCCCACAGCTTATGTCATACTCAACAGTGAAAAGCTGAAAGCCTTTCCTCAAGATGAGGAACAAGACAAGATTGCCCACTCTTACCGCTTTTATTCAACGTAATATTGTAAGTCCTAGCCAGAGCAATTAGGCAAGATACATAAATAAAGAAATAAATGGCATCCAAATAGGAAAGGAAGAAGTAAAAATGTCACTATTTGCAGATGACATGATATTATATGTAGAAAACCCTAAAGACTCCATCAAAAAAAAATACTGAATAAAGAATTCAGTAAAGTTGCAAGATAAAAAAAAATCAATCCACAAAAACCAGCTGTGTTTCTATACACTAATCATGAACTATCAGAAGGAGAAATCAAGAAAACAATACAATTTATAATTGCATCAGAAAGAATAAAATACCCAGGAATAAACTTACCCAAGGATGTGAAAGACCTGCATATTGAAAATTACAAGACATTAATGAAAGAAATTGAAAAAGAAACAAACATGAAAGATACTTTGTGCTCATGGATTGGAAATTATTTTTGTTAAAATGTTCATAGCACCCAAAGCAATCTACAGATTCGATGCAATCCTTATCAAAATGCCAATGGAATTTTTCACAGAAAGAGAACAAATAATCCTAAAATTTGAATAGAATCACAAAAAATCCAAATAGCCAAAGCAATCTTGAGAAAGAACAAAGCTGGAGGCATCTTGCTTCCTGATTTCAAACTGTATTATAAAGGTATAGTAATTAAAATATTATGGCATTTGCATAAAAATAGACACAAAGATCAATGGAACGGCATAGGGAGCCCAGAAATAAACCCACACCTTATATGGTTAATTTATGACAAAGAAGGCAAGAATATACAATGGGGAAAGGACAGTCTCTTTAATAAATGGTGCTGGGAAAACTGGACAGTCACATGCAGAAAAATGAAACTTGATCCCTATCTTACACCATACACAAAAATTAACTCAAATTGGATTAAAGACTTGAATGTAAGACCTGAAACCACAGAACTCCTAGAAGAGAACGTAAGTAATGACGTAGGTCTTGGTAATGATTTTTTGAATCTGACACCAAAAGCAAAAGCAATGAAAGCAAAAGTAAATGAGACTACATTATACTAAAAAGCTTCTGCACACCAAAAGAAACTATCAATAAAATGAAAGGCAACCTACTGAATGGGAGAAAATATTTGCAAATCATACGTCTGATAAGGAGCTAATATCAAAATATATAAAGAACTCATATAACTCAATATCAAAAAAACAATCTGATTTAAAAATGGGCAGAAGATCTGAATACACATTTTTCCAAAGAAGACATACAGACGGCCAACAGGTACATGAAAATATACTCAACATTATTAATCATCAGGGAAATGCAAGTCAAAACCACAGTGAGATATCACCTCACACCTATTAAAATGGCTTTTATCAGAAAGACAGGAAATAACATGTTGGCAAGGACATGGAGAAAAGAGAATTCCTGTGCACTGTTGGTGGGAATGTAAATTGGTACAGCCACTATGGAAAACAGTATAGAGGTTCCTCAAAAAATTAAAAATAGAACTACCATATGATCTAGCAATTCTACCTTTGGTTATTTATCTGGAGAAAAAAACCACTAACTCGAGAAGATACATGCACCCCCATATTCATTGCAGCATTATTTACAATAGCCAAGATATGGAAACAACCTAAATGTCCATCAATGGATGAATGGACAAAGAAATTGTGGTATATATACAATGGAATATTATTCAGCCATAAAAAAGAACAAAAATTTGCCTTTTGGGACAACACGAATGTACCTAAAGGGTATTATGACAAGTGAAATGAGTTAGACAGAGAAAAGCAAATGCCATATGATATCTCTTATATGTGGAATCTAGAAAGAAAGAAAAAAAAAGCTCATAGATACAGAGCACAGACTGGTGGCTGCCAGAGGTGGGGGAAATGGATAAAGCGGGACCGAAGGTAAAAAAGTCAAAGCAGGGAATCACACAAAAATAATTTTAACTTAAATATTTTATTTTCATCTGACATATATATACATTAATTTAGTAATCTTTGATATTGGCTCATGAGCTGCTCATCTATAGCTTTTCTCATCTAAACTATACCATAATGCATTGTACCATAATACATCTGTATTTTCTCAGTGCACTCAGGCCAAAAAATCTCCCTTTCCTCTACAATATCTAATAAGTAATCAAGTTATATTGATTCTACCTCCTTATCTTATACCTATCCTCTCCTCTCTTTCTCTACTGCTTTCCTCCTTTCCTGTCTCATCTGAGCAACTTCAGATTGTCCTAAGTGGTCTCTGTGTCTCCAGTCATGGTTCCCCAAACCCATCCTAGACCCTACTGAAAAAGTTGGCTCAGCAGGAAAATCTCATCATGCAACAAATGCCCTTCCCTCGATTGTAAAATCCTCCAATGGCTCCTCACTGCCTTCAGGATAAAGTCTGGGCTCCTCAGGGTAGCTTTCAAGATTCTCTGTGGTCTGGCTCCTGCCTATCTCTCCCGCATTATTGTCTGCCTGCCACCATATTACTCAAGGTCCTCTAAAGCAAGATGATCCCTCTTATTTCTGTACCTTTGTTCAAGCTGCATACCCCATCAGAAATACCCCATTCAGTCTGTCTACTTCCTCCAACTCTGTAAACTCGGGGAATCTTTTCTTAATTTTTGAGGCCAAGACCAAGAATTATTTCACAGAAAGTTCTGTACTTCCACCCTCCAAGAGTTGAACTTACTACTCCCTCTTCAGTGCCTTTACTCTACTCTGTATAGAATTCAATCATATCACCTAAAAGACATAATTATTACATCTAATTGTCTCCCTCTACTGAAATTTCTTTAATGGGAGAGATAGATGCCTTATATGCCTTTGCACCTCCCGCATCTACAAAATCCTCAGAAATCAGCTTAACACTAAGAGATGTTATATATCAATTTATGTAACAAAAAGCTAAGAGAAAAACAAATTAAATGCATTATATGTTTAATTTACATTTCAGAATATATGTATACATATATATCCTGATAAGTATAACCTGTTACAAATCTAGATACTGCTTTATTTTAGTGGATAGCATACTAAAGGTAATATTAGAAAAACATGTACTGCCTAACTTAAATCAGTTTTCCACACAAAGCAATGACATAAATACTTTATAAGCTTCAGTTTCCCTCAAATAGGTGAAATGCACCCACAAATATCTAATTTAGAAGAATTTTATGATTACTATCACAATGAGAGCTGAGTCGGTGGTATGACCCACTTATGGGGTGGGTGGTGTTAATGGCAGAAGGCAGGTGGGCATGGGTGGTAGCAGTGAAAAGTACAGAATTAGGAGAGTATGGCACAATAGACTGCAGTGCAGGGACAAAGTGGCTACCTGAAGGCAGTTCTGACAGCAAGCGGCAGGGAAAAGACTTGGTGTTGGGGTTCAAGGGCCAAAATTGAACCTCAGAAGATCTGTAAAAACTAAGGGAGACCTCTGACATCCGAAAACAAGTTAAAGGCCTAGTTATGATATTTGAGGTTCAAAATATACAGTTGGGTACAGGAATAATGTAGAAGCCCCAAATTAGAACTTGGACACAGGCGTAAGATTGAATAAAATCGAAAACAAGGCTGACTTGAAGTTAAGCCACTAGGTTCACTGGCCCAGAGTGAACTAGATCCCTTTAAGGTAACCTAAGCAGGCTGAGCCTATAAACTTAATGGCAAAGAGACATTAAAATTACAGAACTTAGGAATCTAGTTAAAAAACAAACTCTTACCCTCCTGTAAAATTTTTAGAAGGCAGCTAGAAACACAAATTTATCATACTTTACATTATTAAAGTTATTAAAAACTAGACTTTTCTAAAGAACATGTGTAACACAAATAATTGTTTTCTGTTTTATAACTTTGATTATAGATTAGTTTTCTTAATTTTGTACCAACACATTAATACATTTTCTTAATGTCAAGAAAACTAATTTTATTTTTTCTTGGCTGCGCTGGGTCTTAGTTGTGGCACGCGGGATCTTCGTGGTGGCATGTAGAATCTTTTAGTTGCAGCATGACAACTTTTAGTTGCAGCATGTGGGATCTAGTTCCCTGACCAGGGATCGAACCCGGGCCCACTGCATTGGGAGTGTGTGGTCTTAGCCACTGGACCACCAGGGAAGTCCCAAAACACGTATTTTATGTAACTATCTTAGATTGCCCCCCCAGGAACTTTCTGAGAAGGTCATAAATACTTAAACTATTATGAAAACAGATTCTTACTCTTTGAGTCCATCAAAGCATAACAGTTTGAAACAGCCTAGATGAGACTAAAACACATTCAACCTCTTTTATGAATTTTTGAAAATTATTGGTCAAAACTAGTTATTTATCTAGATATAACCATTAAAGTAAATTTTATACTATAGTATGAGCATTCAAAACTAACATCTATTCTGCTAATCAGAATGGGTCTCAGAAAAGACATTCAGTGAATCCCTTCAGTATATAACATTTATCACACACAGATCCCAGTATTATAAATGTCAGTGTTCCTCATACCTATTTGTGAAGAATGAAAATCAGCAGCATTTACACACTTGATTTTACCATATAAGTGGTATAGGTAAAATGGGAATTGATTCTTTTTAAGGCTTTAAACTACTCAAAAATTAATTATCAATCTTTTTAGTTACAATAAAAGTAATGTCTTCTTTTATGGGGCACGGTGTCCTATTAAAATTTGTCTGAGAAGCTGGTGAGTTGGTAAACAGCAGGGTTCTAATTTGCCTAAGTTGCTCTGTTCAGAATTTCTCTGAGGATCTGAAGAGAGAAGAACTTTTTATACAGAGAATGAGATGAGGACATGAGGGCTACTGTCATGACCTCTGTTCTTATTTGGCTTGGAGCCCAGGCAGAGGGGCTGGGATCAAAAGCTAGAGGGGCTGTTTCCATGAGAGATGTGTGAAACTATGGGAGCTAGCAGCTCCTCTGGCCGGGAGCTAGGGAAAAGTCCACTCTTCCTGGTAACTGTTACAGCAGGCTGGTGAGGCCTGGGGACATATGGGTTATACTTAATACAACTAGGCACTCTAAAATTATCTGTTTTGGGGGAATAAGGGAATGCAAGGGAATTATTCAGTTAAAGGAGACTTAAGAGCTGAATTCCCTAGCAGTCCAGGGGTTAGGACTCAGTGCTTTCTCTGCCGTGGCCCCAATATCTGGTCATGGAGCTAAGATCCTGCAAGCCATGTGGCTCGGCCAAAAAAAAATAGAGAGACTTAAGAGACTTGATATATCCAAATGCACTGCATGATCCTTATTGGACCCTTGTTCAAAATATATGTATTTATGAAAGAGATTTTGAAGTCAGTTGGAGAAATTTGAGTAAGGACTGCCTGGGTATTAGGTGAGAAAATGGTTATATAGAAAAATGCCCTTATATTTTGAAGATGCATGCTGAGGTACTTCAGAGTAAAGCATCGCGTAATTTATTTTGAAATGGTTCTACAAATACACACACATACACATATAAACAAAATGATACAAATATGGCAAAATGTTCATTGTTGAATCTACCTGGCTGGTATTTAGGGTGCTCATTTTATCATTCTTTTTACTTTTCTGTATGTTTGAAATTTTCTATAAGTTTTTTTAATTAACTGTCAAAGAGTACTTATTTTTCTAAGAAGTATAACAAGTTCTTTAAATTAGACATGAAATATATTAAAATACCTAATTTAATCCCTGAAGCCAATGACTCTACACATATATTTTTCTTTATTTATTTTTGGCTGTGTTGGGTCCTTGTTGCTGCGTGCGGGCTTTCTCTAGTTGTGGCGAGCGGGGGCTACTCTTTGTTGTGGTGCCTGGGCTTCTCATTGCGGTGGCTTCTCTTGTTGCAGAGCATGGGCTCTAGGCACGCGGGCTTCAGTAGTTGTGGCATGCAGGCTCAGTAGTTGTGGTGCACGGGCTTAGTTGCTTCACGGCATGTGGGATATTCCCGGACCAGGGCTCGAACCCATGTCCCCCGCACTGGCAGGCAGATTCTTAACCACTGTGCCACCAGGGAAGCCCATATTTTTCTTTTTTTAATTGAAGTATGGTTGATTTACTTTATTTTCCTTGATTAATCTTTGTTATATGCTTTATACAACATTAAAACCAGAAATATGTATATTAAAAATTAGTATATTAGCCTTTTGCAAAAAGCTATGGTAATTACCTTGATCTGTATAGGTGAATTATAACCCACACATCCTTTTCTGCATTTGTGACTTCATTCACATACTGATTTCCAGAAATTTCTCTTAATTCCCCAAATTTTTGTTTTTTCTTAAGAGCTTTCCATTCCTGTAACCGCTTTTCTCTAGTTAAGAAAAAGAAATTAAATTACATAAGAATATTGTTATATTCTTAAGGCCATCCCCATATACAGTAATAATTTAGAGCAATGAATGTAATGCTAGTACATATCAAACACTTTAAAGAGTAACTATTAACGGCTTTACAATGCCAGTTTCTCTTTTTATACGGGTATTTGCTTTATCATGGGTATTGTAAAGTATAAGAAATTAGCTACTGACTTAATTTTTGTTTAAGGCTAAGTCAATCATAGCTATAGAGAGTTTATTTAGACACTGGGTCAACAAATTCTCATATACGGCTTAAATAAATAAAGGGAGAGTGTACATAATAACTAACATTTATTGAGGGCTTACTATGTTGCTAGGTGCTGTTTTAAGTGCGTTAACTAATTTAATCCTTGCAAAAACTTTATGAAGTTAGTACTATTACTATCCCCATTGACATGCTCTTACCTATCATGCTAAGCTGACTTACAGTTCAAAGCCTTTGTGAATATATGCAATTAATTGTTATAAATGTATTGCAGGTAGAGAGGTGGTAGAGAAAGAGTGATTATGAGTATGGACTCTAAGGTCAGACTGAACTGGCTTTAAGTGCCAGCTCCCACTTACTAGTGGCGTGGACTTGGGCAAGTTATTTAATCTTTCCAAGCTGCAGTTTCCCCCAATGTGAATAAAACTAAAATCTGCTTGCATGGGATTGTTCGGGATTAAGTGTAAACATGTAAATTTCTTAGGGCAGTGTCTAGCGCACCATGAGCCTTTCATAAATGTTACCTAGTTATTCATCTATAGAGAACCTTAAAACTTTGTTAAACAAATCTCAAAATTTACATACTTTGATTTAGCTGTTGAATACTTGAGTTTATAAAGCAAATCCAAATGGTTCTGACATATCTGCAAGTATGTTAAAAGTTACTAACTGTGTATCTCTAAGTACCTGGAAGTACTTACTCCCCTTCTTTCTCTGTGTATTAACTATATTTTCTTGTTTTCTGTACAGTAAGTCCTCTACATACAAACAAGTTCCATTCTGAGAGCACATTCATTAAATCCAATTTGTTTGTAAGTCCAACAAAGTTAGCCTAGGTATCCAACTAACACAATCGGTTATATAGTACTGTACAGTAATAAGTTTATAATACTTTTCACACAAATAATACATAAAAAACAAACACAAAAAAAAAACATTTTTGATCTTACAGTACAGTACCTTGAAAAGTACAGTAGTGCAGTACAACAGCTGGCATACAGGGGCACTTTGGCATCTTTGAAAGTTCTCAACTTGAAGGTTTGTATGTAGGGGACTTGCTATATTCAGCTCTGGCATCTGGGGTCTTTCTGATCCTAGAGAGACTGCCCCTCTCTGAGCTAGCTAGTTCCCAAAGATAGCAAACACTCACCAGAAAGCACAGTCCTGAAATGCAAACCAACCAATCCAGAGCCCAGTCCCTCAACTACCTCCTTTACTGGGCTGAGCCACTATCCCCCTGCCCAAATCATCCCCTGGGCTTGGTACCAGACAATTAGAGATAGACACTACAGTCCAGAGCCTGCCAAATTTTTTCCAACTAGCCAATCCTAAGTCTCCTTACCCTGCCTAGCTCGTCTTTCCCACAGAAACTACATAAAGGCTCATATCCATCTTAGCCTCTCCCTCCTCCTGCCTCTTGACCAACTGGTGCTTCCCTGTGTGGCCCTGCATTGTGGGGCATGCCCCCTACTCTTGAGACCTGTGAATAATAATGGCAATTATCTCCTGATCTGTTGGCTTCACCATACCTGAATATACACAAAATCCTGGGTCTATTTTAAAACACTGTGTCCTTATTTCACATATTAGAAACATGTCCAGTAAGACCACTCACTTTATATAACAAGTAATCCAAGCAAAATTAAGCCTAGAGGAGAATGTCAGGAACAGTAATCCAAGTCTAGGGCCCTCTCAGTTTTCAAACTGAAGGTCTTCAATTTTCCTTCTACTGGCCCAGATATTCAGAACTTACAGTCACTCCAGAGAGCTTTTGGGAGCCCTATTTTGTTTGCATTGAGTATTTGGCATCACTATCATTAATGTCCCTCAATTTGATCTCATTGGCTTAATATGTTTCAGAATTTTCAAAAAGTTTTTGTTCCGATGATGGCACTATGCCCTACTTAATGGTGCAGCTATCAACTACTTTTCTTCTTCCTCCACTCTTCCACCTTCTCCTCCTCATTTTTCTTTACTTTCAACAGAATTGGGCAGGGAAAGACATAAAAACCTGGGTTAGCTTTGCCATCAGGAAGTGACAGAGTGTTCAATGGCCTGCATTTTTCACCTAACAGTCATACCAGCTGTGATTCAGTCTCATAAACAGAAAGCCCTCTAGCTATTTTAAGCAGCAAGAAGCTTAATCTGAGGAATTAAGCGCTTTACAAACTTAATGGAAAGATGAAGGAGGAGGCTCCAGACTGGGCTACCAGGAAGACTCCCCGAACAACTTTGCAAAACTGGTCTGCCAAGGGAACAGCTTTCTCCGCTGCAATCCAGAAACTGGGGAATCTGGAACTAATGTTCCAATTGTGCCCTAGTATCCCCTACTCTGGTGATCAGAAAACCCCTGTAACAGTTGTCTCTAGGAACCTATCTCCTTAGCAGAGACTGGGAGAAAATATTTGCAAAAGTCGTATCTGAACTGGACTGTTATTTGAAATATACAAAACTCTAAAAACTCCACAATAAGATAACAACCTGATTTAAAAAATGGACGAAAGGTCTTAACAGACACCTCACCAAAGAAGATATACAGATGATAAATAAGCATATGAAAGGATGCTCCACATCTATGTCAACAGGAAAACAAAATTAAAACAATGAGAGGCCACTACACACTTATTAGAATGGCCAATATCTGGAACACTGATAACACCAAATGCTGGAGAGGACTGGAGAAACAGGAACTCTCGTTCGTTGCTGATGGGAATGCAAAATGGTACAGGCACTTTGGAAGACAGTTTGGCCGTTTGTTTTTTTTCCTTTACAAAACTAAACATACTCTTATCATTTGATCCAGCTATCAAGCTCCTTGATATTTACCCAGAGGTGTTGAAAACATGTCCACACAAAAACCTGCACACAGATGTTTACGGCAACTTTACTCATAATTGCCAAAAGTTGGGGACTTCACTGGTGGCGCAGTGGTTAAGAATCCACCTGCCAATGCAGGGGGAACACGGGTTTGATCCCTGTTCTGGGAAGATCCCACATGCCACGGAGCAACTAAGCCCGTGTGCCACAGCTGCTGAGCCTGCGCTCTAGAGCCCGCAGGCCACAACTACTGAGCCCGCAAGCCACAACTACTGAGCCTGCGTGCCATGACTACTGAAGCCCACGTGCCTAGAGCCCGTGCTCCACAACAAGAGAATGAGAAGCCTGCACACCACAACGAAGAGTAGCCCCCACTCACCGCAACTAGAGATAGCCCGTGCACAGCAACGAAGACCCAATGCAGCCAAAAATAAACAAATAAATAAATAATTGCCAAAAGTTGAAAGCAACTAAGATGTCCTGCAGTAGATGAATAGATAAATAAACTGTGGTACATCCAGATAATGAAATATTATTCAGCGCTAAAAAGAAATGAGCTATCAAGCCATGGAAAGACATGGAGAAACCTTAAATGCATATTACTAAGTGAAAGAAGCCAATCTAAGAAGGCTACATACTATATGATCCCAACTATATGACAGACTGGAAAAGGCAGAACAGTGGAGACAGTACAAAGATCAGGGGTTGGCAGGGGAGAGGAATGAATAGGCAGACCACAGAGGATTTTTAGGGCAGTGAAAATACTGTGAATGGTACCATAATGATGGATATATGTCATACATTTGTCCAAACCCAAGAATGAACTGTAATGTACATTATGGACTTCGGGTGATTCTGATGTATCAATGCAGGTTCATCAATTATAACAAATATATCACTCTGGTGGGGAATATTGACAATGGGGGACGTTATGTTATGTGTGGGGCAGGAGGTATATTAGAAATCTATACCTTCCATCAATTTTGCTGTGAACCTAAAACTGCTTTATAAAAGTCTTAAAGGTTTTCTTTTGTCATTGCTCTTTTGTTTTGGCTTTAAATGAGGGATTTGCTTTAAATCAGCACTATCAAGACTACTACAGAATTTTCTCTTCTTAACAATAAGTAAAATTTTAAAAGGCTACAGGTTCCTTTTTCCTTAGATCCAAAGGGAGAGCAGAGATACAGAAATAATACTAGAATTTGGTGACCAGAATTAGAGTTGTACTTTTGATGTGGAATATGCAAGGGAAAGAAATTCTGTGCGTAATATCTCTTTAATCTCTGTGGCAGAGACTGTTTGGGTGTTCATCAGTATAGCTTCCTCTTCCAGGACTCACAGGAAGACTATATTTGCCCACATCCTTGGCAGTTAGATTAGGGCCATGAGACTGGATTACATCCAGTGGAACATGTGTGAAAATGATATGTACATTTCTAGGACTTATCTCTGAAATGTCCCATCCCATCTTTCATACTGTCTTCCTGGTCCACAAGCCTGGATGTTAAGGATTCTGAGATGATGAAGCCCCTAATGAAATGTTCATTGCAGCACTACTTACATTAGCCAGGACATGGAAACAATCTAAATGTCCATCGACAGATGAATGGATAAGGAAGATGTGGTACATATATACAATGGAATATTACTCAGCCATAAAAAGGAACGAAATTGGGTCACTTGTAGAGATGTGGATGGGCCTAGAGTCTGTCATACAGAGTGAAGTCAGAAAGAGAAAAGCAAATATCGTATATTAACACATATATGTGGAATCTAGAAAAATGGTACAGATGAACTTATTGGCAGAGCAGGAATAGAGACGCAGACGTAGAGAATGGACTTGTGGACACAGTGGGGGAAGGGGATGGTGGGATGAATTGGGAGACTAGGTTTGACATAAAACACTACCACGTGTAAAACAGATAGCTAGTGGGAACCTGCGGTAGAGCCCAGAGAGCTCAGCTCTGTGCTCTGTGATGACCTAGATGGGTGGGATGGGGTGGGGGGTGGGAGGGAGGTCCAAGAGGGAGGGGATATATGTATACATATAGCTGATTCTTTTCATTGTACAGCAGAAAGTAACACAACATTGTACAGCAATTATACTCCAATTAAAAAAAAAAAAAAAGAGCCCAGGTCCCTAGTCATCACCTGGAGAAGAGCTGCTCAGAAGAAGCTTGTAAAACATGCATCATCTGTGAGTGAGGAACTTTCTTGTGTGAAACCACTAAGATTTTGCACTTGTTTGTTACAGCAGCTGGCATTATCTTAATAAATTCTGCTGACGTGACTGTATCAATAGATTTGTAATTGTTGAACGATCCTTGCATTCCTTGAATAAACCCTAATTATTCACTATATATGATTATTTTAATACACTGTTTTATTTGCTAATATTTCATTTAAGATTTTTGCATCTATGTTTCAAAAGTGAGATTATCTAAAGCAGTATTTATCAAGTTGAGGCATGTGGACGTCCCACATGAGAATTACTTGGGAATGGCAGGTTCCACAGATGGGCATATTCCTGAGACTCAACCCCAAGCTACTGAATATTACCTCTTGGTACTGGTCTCAGGAATGTGTATTTTTAACTTCATATTATGGATGGTTATTAACACTTACAGTAGTAAAGCGACCCCAGATGTGTGCATCTTCCATCAATAATTTCTATGGCCAATTCTCTTTCATCTCAACCCCCACTAACTCCCCATTTCAAGGGCTATTTTGAAGCAAATATAAGACCATGTCATTTCATCTGTAAATATTTCATTATATATCTCTAAAAGATGAGGATACTTTAAAATTTTTAATTCACATGGCATAATTATATCTAAAACAATGGTAATTCCTTAATATATTCAGATATTGTTCAAATAATCCTATTTTCTCCACTTAAAATTTTTATTTAATTGTTATAAAATATCCATAACATAAAATTTACCATGTTAACCATTTTTAAGTGTACAGTTCAGTAGCATTAAGTTCTGGCCCCATTTTTAAAGTTTGTTTATTCAAATGGGAATCCAAATTAGATTTATAGAGTGGTTATTATATCTCTTAAATCTCATTTAATACATAGATTCTTTTCCATCTATTTTTCCCCTAGAAATTTCTTTGTTGACGGAAACTAGATTGCTTGTCCAAACTTTCCCATGGTCTGAATTTAGCTTATTATATTATCATGAAATCAATTCACACAAGAAATCAAAATTTTTAGTAGTAAAGCTAGGTGATTATTTTGACTAACCAACTTAAGATCCATGAGTCTATTATTTCCCGTCTGTACTAGCCTTGTCTGATTGTGACAGTAAGATTATATTATCAATAAATGTAACAATGTCATATGCAATTTATTAGTAAGCTTGTCATCTTAATAAAAACATAGGAATTATCTGTGCCTTGAAAAGTAGAGAAAAATCAGCTATACAATAAATTTTAGGAAGCAGGCTATCTTCTTAATTATGCTTTTCTCTCTCTTATTGCATCAATTTTGGAAACTATTTTTTCATTTTAAAAATGATGTATATGATCATGTATCAGATACTCTCCTGTGTCTGGCTTCTTTAATTCCATATAATGTTTTCAAATTTCACCAAAGTTTGTGTGTATCAGTAGTTTGCTTACTTTCTTACAGAGTAGTATTGCCTTTCATGAACACACTACAGTTTGTTTATTCATTCACCTTGCATTCATTTATCATGCTGGTGGACTTTTGGGTTGTTTCCAGTTTCTGGCTATTATGAATATGCATGTACAAGTCTTTGTATTGACATATACCTTCAATTCTCTCAAGTAAATATCCAGGAATTTAATTGATAGGTTATATGTTAAATGCATATATAACTTTAGAAGAAATTGCCAAACTATTTCCCAAAGTTATCATATTATGAGAATTCCAGTTCCTCCAAAATCTTTAGTTTTAAATTGTAACATAATTCATATACAATAAAATTCAACGATTTATAGTGTATAACTCAGTGATTTTTAAAGTATTCACAAAGCTGTGCATCCATTACCACTATCTAGTTCCAGAATAGTTTTACTGTACTAAAAGAAACCCCATATCCATTTGTAGTTATTCCCTATCCCCCCATCCCAGGCCCTGGAAATTAATAATCTGCTTTCTGTCTCTATAAATTTTCCTATTCTGAATATTTCATATAAGTAGAATCATGTAAAATGTGACCTTTTGTCACTGGCTTCTTTCCTTAGCATAACATTTACAAGGTTCAGTCCTGTTGTAGCATGTACCAGTTCATCATTTCTTTACATGGCTGAATAATTTTCCATTGTATGAATACGCCATATTTTGTTTATCCACTCACCAGTTGATGGACAGTAAGTTTCTTTGTACTTTTTGGCTATTGTGAATGCTGCTGCTATGAACATTCATGTACACGTTTTGTGTTTTCGATTCTCTTGGGTGTACATATCTAGGAGTGGAATTGCTGGATCATGGTAATTCTATGTTTAATATTTGAAGAAATTCCAGACTGCACCATTTTACATTCCCGCCAGCAATGTATGGTGGTTCAAAATTCTCCACCTGTTCACCAACACTTTTGTTATTTTTCTGTCTTCTTTATTATAACCACCCTGGTGGGAGTGAAATGGAAATTCACTGTGGTTTTGATCTGCATTTGCTTAATAACTAATGATATTAAGCATCTTTTCATGTGCTTATTTTCCATTTGTATACCTTCTTTGGAGAAATGTCTATTCAAGTCCTTTGCACGTTTTTTAATTATTTGTTTTTTTGTTGTTGAGTTTTATGAGTTCTTTATATATTCTTGTTAGTAATTCCTTATCATATATCTAATTTGCAAATATTTTCTCCCATTCTGTGGGTTGTCTTTTCACTTTCTTGATAGTGTCCTTTGATGCACAAATATTTAAAATTTTGATGAAGTCAAATTTATCTGTTTTTTCCTTTTTGTTGCCTTTTGTTATTTTTGGTGTCATCTGAGAAATCATTTCCAAATCCAATGTCATGGACATTTTCCCGTGTTTTGTTTGAACAGTTTTATAGTTTTAGTTCTTACATTTGGGTCTTTGATCCATTTTGAGTTAATCTTTATATATGATATGAGGTAGGAGTCCAACTTTATTCTTCTGCATGTGGATATCCAGTTTTCCTAGCACCATTGGTTGAAAAGATTGTCCTTTCCCCATTGAATGTTCTTGACACCGTGTTGAAAAATCATTTGACTATTTATGAGAGAGTTTCCTTCTGGTCTCTCTATTCTATTCCTCTGGTCTGTATGTCTATCCTTATGTCACTATAACACTGTTTTGATTACTGTTGCTTTGTAGTAAGTTTTGAAATCAGGAAGTATTGGTCTTCCAACATTGTTCTTTCTCAAGATTGCTTAGTTTCCAGGATCTGGATGTGTTTCTTTTTATTCATTATGCCTTTAATTTTAGACTACTTGGATTAATTTAAAATCCATATACATTTAAAGTATGTAATGTAAGTGCCTGACATTAAGCTTTTGATTACTGAGGCACCTATTTCAAAAGACATCCATCTTGAAAACCATACTGCCAACTGTATGACACAGCTACTAGCAAATCCACCAGATAAGGAATTAGGCTGCTCCCACCCATGAAAGTCTTTCTTTCAGAGAGCCCTGGGTAACCTAGATAACTGACCACTTGAGTGACCCCTCTTCTCCCTTCCTGTGCTCTAATTCCAGCTATTATGCTCTACATTAGCCAATAAAGAGTCAACCAGTGAAACCTAGATACCCCATCAATGGACTCTAATAAAGGCACAGACCCAGGTCCCACTCCCACCCCTCCACCAGACCTGGGTGAGTGGCCCTCAGGCATGCTGTGTGTTCTTCAGGATTTCTGAGGAATAAATCTTGTTCCTCGAAGTTCTCTCAAAGTTTCTTGCTGAAGTGCATCCTACAGTCATAATACAAACCACAGGAACTGGTCCAATCACAGCTATGAGTAATACAGGAGGTGAGTGCCTCAGGCATTCCTAGCCAATAGCATCACTATTGATAGGCTGGGACTGACACAACAAAGTAATTACTGAAAAGGAAGGACTTACTTCTGCCATTTAGCTATTTTCTGTATTTCTATATCTTACATGCTTTTTGTTCCTCAATTCTTCCATCATTGCTTCTTTTTGTATTCTTGCATTGTGGTATACCATTTTGATTTCCTTTCTCTTTCCTTTTCTGTATGCTTTTAGTTATTGCTTAGTGATTACCTTAAGGATTAAAATTAATATCTTACAATAACCTACTGTGAAAAATGCCAACTTAGCTTCAATAGCATACAAACACTCTGCTCTTATACATCTTCATCCCTCCCTCTTTATCTCATTATTGCTACAGACTACATTGTTATATACTGTGTCCATTAACATCGATTTATAATTATTATTTTATAAACTTGCCTTTTAAATCATATAGAAAAAAGGGAGTTAAAAACCAAAAATACAGTAATATTGGCTTTTATATTTACCTATACAGTTACCTTTACCTATGATATTTATTCTTCGTATGGTTTTGAGTTACTGTCTAGTGCCCTTTAATTTCAGGCTGACAGACTCCTTTAGCTAATTTTTAGGGGAATTCTAGTACAGTAAGTCCCCGACATACGAACCTTCAAGTTGCAAACTTTAAAAGATGCAAACGTGCATTAGCATGTCCAATCACGTAAGCTAGTTCATGTGTCTGGTTGTACACTGTCACATGCGTGCATCCTCTACAAGTGGTTGTACTTTTGGTACTTTACTGTACAGTACTGTATACAGTACAGTAGTACAGTGGTACAGTATCTTTATTTCAAGCCCAGGATGTTCAGAAACAAGCGTAAAAGCAGCAGTGATGTAGCTGGTACTGCTAAGAAGTGCCAGCTGCTGTACTATACTACTGTACTTTCCAAGGTTAAGATTAAAATTGTTTTCTTTATTTTTTGTGTTTGTTTTTTATGTTTTGTGTGAAAGGTTTATAAACCTATTACAGTGCAGTACTATATAGCCAATTGTATTATTTGGGTACCTAGGCTACCTTTGTTGGACTTATGAACAAATTAGACTTATGAATGTGCTCTCAGAATGGAACTCGTTCATAAGTAGGGGACTTGCTGTAGTAACAAACTCACTTAGATTTTATCTAGGAATGTCTCAATTTCACCTTCATCCTTGTAGCATAGTTTTGCCAAATATGGAATTCTTGACTGACAGGTGTTTTTTATTCCTCTTGCAGCCTCTAAGATTTCTGAGGAGAAATTGGCTGATAGTCTTTTTAAGGGATGTGTCTTTGTGTGGGTCTCTGAGTTTATCCTACTTGGAGTCCATTGAGCACCTTGGATTTGTAGATTTATGCCTTTTGTCAAATTTGGGGAGTTTTCAGCCATTATTTCTACAAATATGATTTGTGCCCCTTTCTTTCTCTTTTCCTCTGCTGGGACTCCCATACCATATATTCTAGTTCACCTAGTAGTGCACCACAAGGCCAGTTAGGCTCTGTTCTCTCTTCTTTATTCTCAGACTCAATACTTTCAATCGTCCTATCTTCAAATTTTCTCTATTTTCTGCTGGTTCATATCTGCTTTTGAAGCCCTTTAGTGTATATTTCAATTCAATTATTGTACTTTTTAGTTTCAGAATGTCTTTTTAGTTCCTTTTTATAATTCCAATCTCTTTATTGTTATTCTCATTTTGTTCATATTATGTTCTCCTGTCTTTGTCCATGTCTTCCTTTAGCTCTCTGAGCACCTTTAACTAAGTTGTCTTAAAGTCTTTGTCTAGTAAGTCTGACACTTTGGCTACCTCAGTTGTATTTTGTATTGATTTATTTTGTTCCTTTGTCTGGGCCATACTTTCCTGTTTCTTTTTACACCTGATTTTTTTGTTGTTATTGAAAACTGAATATTTCATTCAATTGGTAACTCTAGAAATCAGATTCTTCTTACAACCCATGTTTTTGTATTTGTGTTTTTACATTGGGTGTGTCTGTGCCAGGATCAGCCTCAGGTGAAAGCATAAGGTCTTCTCAGGTCTTTTCTGAGCCTTCAACTTTCCCAAGGCTTTCTAAATTCCCCCATATATATGGTTGTTTTTGAATGTTAAAAAAAAAGAAACCAGAAGTGGCTCCTTAAAATCTCCTGGAAGCCACTTGAGCCAGTGAGGGTTAACACAATGAATGCCAGTCTCTGGGTCTGTACCTCTGCATTCAGAGCAGCAATCTGCAATCAGATCACAGAATCCTGATATTTGAGGACAAAGTCCTTATTGCCTACCCTGGCTCCAGCAAGAAACACAGGATGCTGTTGAAACAGCTGCCTGCCTTGGGGCTGGGGGGTGAGGGATGGATAGCTGTTACTACACCGAGGACTGAAATCAACCAATACTAACTGAAATTTACCAGCCAAGCTTTATGCTGTAAGCTACAAGTGTTCAAATAGACTCCAGAGTTCCAAAGCCATAATTTCAGACGTTTCTGCCAGGACAATTGCTACCTAGGTGGACAGATGGATTCTTGGAGCTTTCTACTTCGCCTTTCCTGCTGTCCACTTGGCCAGTCATTTTTGGAAAATCCCTCAAATTTGGGTTTCTATTTAAACATTCACCCACTCATTTTAGCATCTATCAGCAGATCTTGCCCATGGAGGATTATTACTGTGGTGTTTTAATGATGATCTTTCTATTTTCCTCATTCTGTCTACACTTATTAATTGGAATTCTTCAGTGAGGAAGAACTGTTACTTCCTCTGAATTTGTTCATGTATTCATTTACTTATCTATGTCACTGTAGGATAAGGACTCAAGGATAATTATTTTATTACTTATTTTATAATTCAATATTATAGTAATTAATTTTGCTGTTCAAGTTGTTCCAACTCTGGCCAATCTGAAATCTTTTAGTGTGGCTACTGTGCCTTGAAAAAAGTTTTAAGCACTGCCTTAACTTTCTGATACTACAAAATGCCCCAGACTCATGCTGTTCTTTCTCAACTCACACTGTTGAATAAAGCAATACTTTAAGAATCACTGGTTCCGGACGAGACCTTAAAGATGGCGGAGAAGTAAGACGTGGAGATCACCCTCCTCCTCAAAAATACATCAGAAATACATCTACATGTGGAACAACTTCTACAGAACACCTACTGAAAGCTGGAAGAAGATCTCAGACTTCCCAAAAGGCAAGAAACTCCCCACATACCTGGCCACATGGCTGACAGGGTCTTGGTGTTCTGGCAGAGTGTCAGGCCTATGCCTCTGAGGTGAGACAGCCAAGTTCAGGACATTGGTCCACCAGAGACCTCCTGCCTCCACATAATATCAAATGGCAAAAGCTCTCCCAGAGATCTCCATCTCAACGTTAAGACCCAGCTTCACTCAACGACCAGCAAGCTACAGTGCTGGACATGTTATGCCAAACAACTAGCAAGACAGGAAGACAACCCCATCCATTAGCAGAGAGGCTGCCTAAAATCATGATAAGGTCACAGACACCCCAAACACTACACCGGACATGGTCCTGCCCACCAGAAACACAAGATCCAGCCTCATCCACCAGAACAGAGGCACCAGTCCCCTCCACCAGGAAGCCGACAACCCACTGAACAAACCTTAGCCACTGGGGGCAGACACCAAAAACAATAGGAACTATGAACCTGCAGCCTGCGAAAAGGAGACCCCAAACACAGTAAGTTAAGCAAAATGAGAAGACAGAGAAACACATAGCAGATGAAGGAGCAAGGTTAAAAACCCACCAGACCAAACAAATGAAAAGGAAATAGGAAGTCTACCTGAAAAAGAATTCAGAGTAATGACAGTAAAGATGATCCAAAATCTTGGAAACAGAATGGAGAAATTACATGAAATGTTTAACAAGGATGTAGAAGAACTAAAAAGCAAACAAACAATGATGAATAACACAATAAATGAAATTAAAAATTCTCTAGAAGGAATCAATAGCAGAATAAGTGAGGCAGAAGAATGGATAAGTAACCTGGAAGATAAAATAGTGGAAAAAACTACCACAGAGCATAATAAAGAAAAAAGAATGAAAAGAATTGAGGACAGTCTCAGAGACCTCTGGGACAACATTAAATGCACCAACATTCGAATTATAGGGGTTCCAGAAGAAGAAGAGAAAAAGAAAGGGACTGAGAAAATATTTGAAGAGATTATAGTTGAAAACTTCCCTAATATGGGAAAGGAAATAATCAAGTCCAGGAAGCACAGAGAGTCCCATACAGGATAAATCCAAGGAGAAACACGCCAAGACACATATAAATCAAGCTATCAAAAATTAAATACAAAGAAAAATATTAAAAGCAGCAAGGGAAAAACAACAAATAACATACAAGGGAATCCCCATAAGGTTAACAGCTGATCTTTCAGCAGAAACTCTGCAAGCCAGAAGGGAGTCGCAGGACATATTTAAAGTGATGAAAGGGAAAAACCTACAACCAAGATTACGCTACCCAGAAAGGTTCTCATTCAGATTTGATGGAGAAATTAAAACCTTTACAGATAAGCAAAAGCTAAGAGAATTCAGCATCACCAAACCAGCTTTACAACAAATTCTAAAGGAACTTCTATAGGCATGAAACACAAGAGAAGGAAAAGACCTACAATAACAAACACAAAAAAATTAAGAAAATGGGAATAGGAACATACATATCGATAATTACCTAAAACGTGAATGGATTAAATGCTCCAACCAAAAGACACAGGCTCACTGAGTGGAAACAAAAATAAGACCTGTATATATGCTGTCTACAACAGACCCACTTCAGGCCTAGGGACACATACAGACTGAAAGTAAGGGGATGGAAAAAGATATTCCACACAAATGGAAATCAAAAGAAAGCTGGAGTAGCAATTCTTGTATCAGACAAAATAGACTTTAACATAAAGACTATTACAAGAGACAAAGAAGGACACTACATGATGGATCAAGGGATCAATCCAAGAAGAAGATATAACAATTGTAAATGTTTATGCACCCAACATAGGAGCACCTCAACACATAAGGCAAATGCTAACAGACATAAAAAGGGGAAATCAACAGTAACTCAATCATAGTAGGGGACTTTAGCACCCCATTTTCACCAGTGGACAGATCACCCAAAATGAAAATAAATAAGGAAACACAAGCTTTAAATGATACCTTAAACAAGATGGACTTAATTGATATTTATAGGACATTCCATCCAAAAAAACAGAACACACATTCTTCTCAAGTACTCGTGGAACATTCTCCAGGACAGATCGTATCTTGGGTCACAAATCAAGCCTTGGTAAATTTAAGAAAATTGAAATCATATCAAGTATCTTTTCCGACCACAACTCTATGAGACTAGATATCAATTACAGGAAAAAATCTGTAAAAAATACAAACACATGGAAGCTAAACAACACACTACTTAATAACCAAGAGATCACTGAAGAAATCAAAAAATACCTACAAACAAATGACAATGAAAACATGATGAACCAAAACCTATGGGATGCTGCAAAAGCAGTTCTAAGAGGAAAGTTTATAGCAATACAATCCTACCTCAAGAAACAAGAAACATCTCAAATAAACAACTTAACTTTACACCTAGAACAATTAGAGAAAGAAAAACAAAAAAACCCCAAAGTTAGCAGAAGGAAAGAAATCATAAATATCAGATCAGAAATAAATGAAAAAGAAATGAAGGAAACAATAGCAAAGATCAATAAAACTAAAAGCTGGTTCTTTGAGAAGATAAACAAAATTGATAAACCATTAGCCAGACTCATCAAGAAAAAAACGGAGAAGACTCAAATCAATACAATCAGAAATGAAAAAGAAGTAAAAACTGACACTGCAGAAATACAAAGGACCATGAGAGATTACTACAAGCAACAATATGCAAATAAAATGGAAACCTGGAAGAAATGCACAAATACTTAGAAAAGCACAACCTTCCAAGACTGAACCAGGAAGAAATAGAAAATATAAACAGACCAATCACAAGAACTGAAATTGAGACTATGATTAAAAATCTTCCAACAAACAAAAGCCCAGGACCAGATGGCTTCACAGGTGAATTCTATCAAACATTTAGAGACGAGCTAACACCAAACCTTCTCAAACTCTTCCAAAATACAGCAGGGGGAGGAACACTCCCAAACTCATTCTACGAGGCCACCATCGCCCTGATACCAAAATCAGACAAAGATGTCACAAAGAAAGAAAACTACAGACCAATATCACTGATGAACATAGATGCAAAAATCTTCAACAAAATACTAGCAAACAGAATCCAACAGCACATTAAAAGGATCATACACCATGATAAAGTGGGGTTTACCCAGGAATGCAAGGATTTTTGAATATATGCAAATCAATCAATGTGACAAACCATAATAACAAACTGAAGGAGAAAAACCATATGATCATCTCAAGACATGCAGAAAAAGCTTTTGACAAAATTCAATACCCATTTATGATAAAAACCCTCCAGAAAGTAGGCATAGAGGAAAAACTTACCTCAACATAATAAAGGCCATATATGACAAACCCACAGCCAACATCGTTCTCAATGGTGTAAACTGAAACCTTTTCCACTAAGATCAGGAACAGGATACGGTTGTCCACTCTCACCACTATTATTCAACATAGTTTTGGAAGTTTTAGCCACAGCAATCAGAGAAGAAAAAGAAATAAAAGGAATCCATATCAGAGAAGAAGTAAAGCTGTCACTATTTGCAGATGACATGATACTATACATAGAGAATCCTAAAGATGCTACCAGAAAATTACTACAGCTAATCAATGAATTTGGTAAAGTAGTAGCATACAAAATGATTGCACAGAAATCTCTTGTATTCCTCTATACTAATGATGAAAAATCTGAAAGAGAAGTTAAGGAAACACTCCCATTTACCATTGCAACAAAAAGAATAAAATAGCTAGGCTAAGGAGACAAAAGGCCTGTATGCAGAAAACTATAAGACACTGATGAAAGAAATTAAAGATGATACAAACAGATGGAGAGATATACCATGTTCTTGGATTGGAAGAATCAACATTGTGAAAATGACTCTACTACCCAAAGCAATCTACAGATTCAATGCAATCCCTATCAAACTACCAATGGCAGTTTTCATAGAACTAGAACAAAAAATTTTACAGTTTGTATGGAAACACAAAAGACCCCGAATAGCCAAGCAATCTTGAGAAAGAAAGACAGAGCTGGAGGAATCAGGCTCCCAGACTTCAGACTATACTACAAAGCTACAGTAATCGAGACAGTATGGTACTGGCACAAAAACAAATATAGATCAATGGTACAGGATAGAAAGCCCAGAAATAAACGCACGTACATATGGTCACCTTATCTGTGATAAAGGAGGCAAGAATATACAATGGAGAAAAGACAGTCTCTTCAATAAGTGGTGCAGGGAAAGCTGGAGAGCTACATGTAAAAGAATGAAATTAGAACATTCCCTAACACCATACACAAAAATAAACTCAAAATGGATTAAAGACCTAAATGTAAGGCCAGACACTATCAAACTCTTAAAGGAAAACATAGGCAGAACATTCTATGACATAAATCACAGCAAGATCCTTTTTGACCCACCTCCTAGAGAAATGAAAATAAAAACAAAACTAAACAAATGGGACCTAATGAAACTTCAAAGCTTTTGCACAGCAAAGGAAACCATAAACAAGATAAAAAGACAACCCTCAGAATGGGAGAAAATATTTGCAAATGAAGCAACTGTCAAAGGATTAATCTCCAAAATTTACAAGCAGCTCATGCAGCTGAATATCAAAAAAACAAACAATCTAATCCAAAAATGGCAGAAGACCTATACAGACATTTCTCCAAAGAAGATATACAGATTGCCAGCAAACACATGAAAGGATACTTAACATCACTAATCATTAGAGAAATGCAAATAAAAACTACAATGAGGTATCACCTCACACCAGTCAGAATGGCCATCATCAGAAAATCTACAAACAATAAATGCTGGAGAGGGTGTGGAGAAAAGGGAACCCTCTTGCACTGCTGGTGGGAATGTAAATTGATACAGCCACTATGGAGAACAGTATGGAGGTTCCTTAGAAAACTAAAAACAGAACTAAAGGAACGAAGGTTCCTTTTCTAAGAAATTAAGGTTCCTTAGAAAACTAAAAACTACCATACGACCCAGCAATCCCACTATTGGGCATATACCCTGGGAAAACCATAATTCAAAAAGAGTCATGCATCACAATGTTCATTGCAGCACTATTTACAATAGCCAGGATATGGAAGCAACCTAAGTGTCCACTGACAGATGAATGGATAAAGAAGATATGGCACATATATACAATGGAATATTACTCGGCCATAAAAAGAAATGAAATTGAGTTATTTGTAGTTAAGGTGGATGGACCTAGAGTCTGTTATACAAAGTGAAGTAAGTCATAAAGAGAAAAACAAATACCATATGCTAACACGTATATATGAAATCTAAAAAATAATAATGGTTCTGAAGAACCTAGGAGCAGGACAGGAATAAAGACACAGACATAGAGAATGAACTTGAGGACACAGGGAGGGGGAAGGGTAAGCTGGGACAAAGTGCGAGAGTGGCATGGACTTATATATACTACCAAATGTAAAATAGATAGCTAGTGAGAAGCAGCTGCATAGCACAGGGAGATCAGCTCGGTGCTTTGTGACCACCTAGAGGGGTGGGATAGGGAGGGTGGGAGGGAGATGCAAGAGGGAGGGGATATGGGGATATATGTATATGTATAGCTGATTCACTTTGTTATAAAGCAGAAAGGAACACACCATTGTAAAGCAATTATACTGCAATAAAGATCTTAAAAAAAAAAAGAATCGCTCGTTCCTTTTATTGGAGAATAGTATTGTGAATCAAGAGCTGAATTCTAGGTGTGTTCATTGCTACCAGAGTATTGCTGCTTCTAACACAATTCACTGATTTTTTTTCGTGTGAAAACAACCTTGTATTCCTGGGACCAATCCCACTTGATTGGAATGTATTCTTCTTCTTTTAAATTGTTGGACTTAATTTGCTAATATTTTGTCAAAATTTTTCATACCTATATTTATAGGAGATATTTTTCTGTAGCATTCTGTTTTTGCAATTTGTCAAGTTTTTGTATCAGGATAAGTTGGGAAACTTATGCACCTGTTCTAATTTCTGAAAGAATTTGTTTATGACTGGTAATTAATTATTCATTAAATGACAGAAACCCTTGACAAACATCAGGCTAGAAGGAAAACCACGGCCCTCTTTTTATTGGCCTTCTACTGATATTTTCCACTTTATTCACATGTAACTTGATGAAGTTCTACTGTATATTACTGAATAGTTTTTTATTTAAGCAAAGTCAAAAAAGGTCAAGAAAAAAAATCCATCTTATATAAGGTGAGTTAATTTTCAAATATTAAAAGTTAGTTTTGTTCTTTGTAAAGTATAGTCTGTAGACAAAAAAGGACTTTTTCCTTAGTTTCATTCTTACAATACTTCATTCAAAAACTCATAAATTATCCAAATGAACCACTGTACCTATATATTTCAATAGCTCTCATATCTTCATCATCAAATTCATCTTCAGCTTCCTTCAACTGTGCAAGAGTCATCTTTTCGTATGGTTTAACTAAAACAAAATAAGTTGTAGATAACTGAGTTATTTAAAAGCCAATTTTACTTTAGAGTCACATGTCTAGAAAAAACAATATATTAGACAAATGGAGATCAAGAATATCTTTAATGTTGCAGTTTCTCCAGCATATAAACTATATTGTGGCTGACTGCTTCAGGTTTGTTTAAGGTGCTAATACTCTCTCAGAGTTCACAGAACTACCAGGCTGCATTTAAAAGCAGATGTGAAAATCAATTAGACCTCATAAATTTAGACTTCCTCAAGTACCTGGAAATTTTAACAAATAATACATTTTATATAGAATGATCAAAACAGAAAGTAATCACAAGGTAGAGAAATATGAGAGAGGAAAAAAAAGCTCACTAGATTAGATACCAGGGCATTTCAGCTCTGATATTAACTAGCATGTAACTTTCAACACATGAATTAGAAACTTTAGGTGTCAGCATCCTAATTTCAAAAGTATGGGTGGGATTTAAATTATTTCTAATGTCCTCTCTCCCTCTAAATTCATGAAATACATGATCACTGTCATAACTGTATTATTCCCTTCACCCAGCCCACCAAATGCACAACTATACCCATTGCTTCTTTCTGTAAACGTAAAACCGTTTCTTCAATTTCATCTTTTGGCTCTTCTTTTGGAGGAAGAATGCCAAAATCTCTTAAAATTTCATTCCATTCTGTATCTTCATTTGGATCCTATATAAAAAAAATAAAAAATCTATTAGCACAGTTGTGCATTTTAATATTTGTAAAATCGATTTCCAACCATGTAATTGTTCATGAACTCTACAGGTAAACTAGAAAATTAGTTTCAAAGAATAGAACAAAATGGCCTACTTTTTTCCCTTTTCCCATTTCCGTAATGCAACTACATACTTTGATAAAAAGAATACATCCTCTACCCTCAAAGTTACACTGAGATGTTTAATAAAAAACAAATCTGAAAAACATATATCAAATGCTAATGAAGAAACTTGTAAGTCAAGGAAAATTCTCTGAAGACTATAATAGGCAAAACCAATTCACATCATGCAAAATACTGTTTTCTTTTTCTACATAAGCATTGAAGACCTCAAGGTGGACTTGCTTCTCTTCAGCTATATAGCTTCATGAAATTCTTACTCCCAAGTTAAATCTTAGAAGAGGTTAGGAATCGTTTCATAGTTCAATTTTTGTCTAACCATAATTTCTTTCTTTGAAACTTAATCTTGTTTTCCATGTTACTTAGGCTTTGATGTTTTATTTGCTGCTCTTCCTGAAATTGTCTGTCATATATCAACTATATTGTCTTTCTAGTCTGCTGTCCCTTTTCTCTGAGGTTTTCAGAGAAAAGGAGAACTTAATTATATACATGAGTAAATACTGCTGCAAACAAAGTAAAGGATAGCCTTGAATGAGCTCCACCTCTGGGTATTCACATCCTGCATAATCCCCTCTCCTTGATTATGGGTGGGAATCATGGTATGCTTCTAATCAGTAGAATATGGCAAAGGTAAAGGAATATAATTTCTTTGATTTCATTCCATAAGATCGTAATTTCCATCTTGCCAGCATCCTCTCACACTTGCTGGCTTTGATAAAGCAAGCTGCCATACTGTGAGGTCCCCCATGGAGAGAACTATGTGACAAGGAATATGTAGTCAACAATCAGCTAGACACTGAGATCCTCAGTCAAATAGCTCCAAAAGAACTGAATTCTGCCAACTACCATGTAAATAAACTTAGAAGGGGATCCTTCAGATGTACTCTGTTGTACCTTCAGATTCAACCCCAGCTCTAGCTGACACTTTAATTGCAACCTTGTTGGAGACTCAGATGGCCCAGCTAAGCAATGCCTGGATCCTTGACCCATAAAAACTCTGAGATAATAAATGTGTTATTTTAAGTCACCAAGTTTGTGGTGATTTGTTATGCAACAATGGATAACTAATACAAGTATCATCTTATTTCTCCTCTTCATCCTATTCTTTGGGCAAAGTTTTGGTTTTTTATTCACACTGGTCTCTCTATCCACAAAATCTTCTGATCTCCATTCTTTCTATATGTCTTAAAACAATTAAGTCACCATCAGCAGGAGTTCTGCACTTGGTAATGGCAGACTAGGTAATTTGGATCAAGCCTCTTACTGAGAACAGCTAGTAAAACTGGACAAAATAGATGAGAATTAATTTGAAGGCACTGAAGAATCAACAAAGCAGTGAAGAGAATTATGGTAAGAAAATCCTAGATGAGAAGTAGACCCAGAGAAAGAAGCTCTATGTTTGGGTCCATTCCCCTTCAATCAACTACCAATTCTGAAAGAGGCCAAGAGGCTGAGAAATTGAATAAAGGTGCACAGATTCGAGCATAGTGACCAAAGACAGAAATCAGTAAGAAAATGATAACTAGGAGATCATCATATATTTGGAATTTTAAAAAAATTCTAAATGACCAAAGGGTCAAAGAAGAAATCACAATGGAAATTTAAAAGCATTAGGAATTGAATGATCATAAAGCCACGTATCAAAAATATGTGGGTTGCAACGAGAGCAGTTCATGAAAGGAATTTTACACCCTGAATTTAACATATTAGAAAATGGAAAAGGCTTACAAATTAATATATAAGCATCCAACCTAAAAAGCTTGGAAAGAACATCAAAATAAACCAAAGGTAGAAGGAAGGAAATAATAAAGATGAAAACAGAAATTAATGAAATAAGAATTGAATATATAATAGACTGGCTTAACAAGACCAAAAATTGGGTCTTAGAAGAAGACTAATAAAATAAACACTTGCCAAGACTGATAAAGAAAAAAAGTGAGAAGACATCACCAGTATTAAAAATGAAAAAGGGGAACTCCTGACAGATAATACAAATATTTAAAAAGAGAAGCCTCTCTATTGTGTTTTGCTCATATTTTTTTCTACTTTAAGGTGAAAGCTTAGATCAAACTATAAACCTTTTTTTTTCTTTTCAAGCACACACAGAATTTTATTTTTAGAGTCTTTTTTTTAATTAAAAATTTTTTTAACATCTTTATTGGAGTTCTTTTCTAATTATAACCACTTAAAGCTACAAATATTCCTTTAACAAATTATTTAGCTGCATCCTACAAGTTTTGGTATGCTGTATTTTTATTAGTATTCAGTTAAAAATATTTCTAATCTTATGATTTTTTGCTGACATTTTTATTTGGAAGGATACTGCTTAATTTTCAAATATTTTGGACTTTTCTAGGTATCTTATTAATAATTTCTAAGTTACTTCTACATGGTCGGAAAACATACTTTAAGGTTTTGATTTTTTGAAATGCATGTACTTGTTTTATGACCCAGCATATGGCATATCTTAGTGAATGTTCTACATAGTGTGAAAAGAATGTGTATTTTGCCACTGATGGGCTTTTTTCTCCACAAATCAATAGATTTTTGACAGATTTGTTCAGATCTTCTACTCTGCGATTTCTGTATCTAGTTGTTCTATCAATTACTAGGAGGAGGGGTGTTAAAATCTCTAGTTATGATTGTGGATTTGTCTACTTCTCCATCAGTTTTTGCTTTATGTGTTTGAAGCTTGATTATGCAAATCCTCAGCTATATTTATGATATTTTCCTGATGAATTTCTCCTATCATTATAAAATGTTCCTTTTTATTTCTAGTAGTAATCCTCATCTTGATGTCTATTTTGTTTGTTACTAATATAGTTTATACCCCTTATTCCTAAGTACTGTTTAAATAACATGTCTTTTTCAATCCTTTTACTTTAACCCATCTGTTTCTTTGTATTTAAAGTGTGTCTCTTTTAGCAATATGTAGCTATGTATTGCTTTTTAAACTATTCTGATAATCTCTACTTTTTAATTTAAGTGTTTACTCCATTTACACTTACTATAATTGTCTTTTTAATTTTAATTGGAGTATAGTTGCTTTACAGTTTTGTGTTAGTTTCTGCTGTGCAGCAAATTAATATAATTGTTAATATTAGATGTAGAGCTACTATTTTCCTGTTTTTAATTAGTATTGTTTGCTTTATTGTTCCTCTGTTCCTTTTTTGCCTTCTTTCGGTTAATTAAATATTTTCTAGAATTATGTTCTTTGCAACTGGCCTTTTAGGTATACATCTTTGCATTATTGCTTTAATAATTGTTCTAGAAATTATAATGGTATCTTTAACATATTACAGTTAGTACTGTAGTATTTTACATAAAATATGGGAACCTCACTTAGTTCCATTTACCACTATCCCATCCTTTGCCTTACTGCTGTTATATATATTAACATTTACAATATATTTGAAACCCTATAATACAATGTTACAATTTCTACCCTAAACAATTATAATGTCTTTTAAGAAAATTGAGAATAAATATATTTAGTTTTTAGAATTTACCCACATATTTATCATTTAAGGTGCTCTTCACACTTACTTTTAGATCAAGTTTTCCACCTGATGTAATTTCCTTTCAGTCTGAAGAAACTTCTTTGCATTTCTTACCCTTCAGGTCTGTGGAACCTAATTCTCTCAGTTTTCATATTTCTGAAAATGTCTATTTTTCCCAGTTTTTTTGATGGATAGTTTAGCTGGATATAGAATTTTGGTTTGAAAGTTTTCCCTCCAGGATTTAAAGCATTTTAAAAAGTCTTCTGGCCTCCAATGTTTCTGATGAGAAGTCAGCTGTCAATCATATTGCTGTTCTCCTGTATATACAAAACATACACACCTTTACATTATGTCTTTTCTCTGGATGTTTTCAAGATTTTATCTTTTGATTTCAGAAGTGTGTCTATGTGCTTGGTGTGGTTTTATTTGTATTTACCCTCTTTGGAGTTCCCAGAACTTCTTAGATTGTTAAGTTTATGTCTTCCCTCAAACTCTGGACAATTTTATCCATCATCTCTTTAATTTTTTCCTGCCCCCCCACCCCATCCTTCCTCTCATTCTAGGATTTCTTTTTTTTTTCTGGTATGCAGGCCTCTCACTGTTGTGGCCTCTCCCGTTGTGGAGCACAGGCTCCGGATGCGCAGGCTCAGCAGCCATGGCTGACAGGCCTAGCTGCTCCGCGGCATGTGGGATCTTCCCAGACCAGGGCATGAACCCGTGTCCCCTGCATCGGCTGGCAGACTCTCAACCATTGCGCCACCAGGGGAGCCCCCCTTCTAGGATTTTTGACAGGATGTTACATGTATGTTAACCATGTATTACAGTTAGATGTATGTTAACCAATTTAACAATGTCCCTTCAGTTCACTGAATCTCTATTCACTTTTAATATTTTTCTCTCTGTTCTTAAAGTTGGACACTTTCTATTGATGAATCCAAGTTCCCTGACTCTTCTGCCATCAGCAATCTGCTGTAAAGCCCATTCAGTGAATTTTTTATTTCAGTTGTTGATCTTTTCAGTTCAAGAATTTCCATTTGGAGAGACGAGGGAAAGATGGCGGAAGAGTAAGACATGGAGATCACCTTCCTCCCCACAGATACACCAGAAATACATCTACACGTGGAACAACTCCTACAGAACACCCACTGAACGCTGGCAGAAGATCTCAGACCTCCCAAAAGGCAAGAAAGTCCCCACGTACCTGTAGGGGAAAAGAAAAAAGAATAAACAGAGACAAAAGGATAGGGACGGGACCTGCACCAGTGGGAGGGAGCTGTGAAGGAGGAAAGGTTTCCACACACTAGGAAGCCCTTTCACGGTTGGAGACTGCGGGTGGCAGAGCAGGAAAGCTTCAGCGCCGCGGAGGAGAGCACAGCAACAGGGGTGCAGAGGGAAAAGCGGAGAGATTCCCGCACAGAGGGTCAGGGCCGACAGGCACTCACCAGCCCGAGAGGCTTGTCTGCTCACCCACCGGGGCGGGCGGGTCTGGGAGCTGAGGCTCGGGCTTTGGTCAGAGCACAGGGAGAGGACTGGGGTTGAACACAGCCTGCAGGGGGTTAGTGCACCACAGCTAGCCGGGAGGGAGTCCGGGAAAAAGTCTGGACCTGCTGAAAAGGCAAGAGACTTTTTCTTCCCTCTTTGTTTCCTGGTGCGCGAGGAGAGGGGATTAAGAGCACTGCTTAAAGGAGCTCCAGAGACGGGTGCGAGCCGTGGCTAAAAGTGCGGACCCCAGAGACGGGCATGAGACGCTAAGGCTGCTGCTGCTGCCGCCACCAAGAAGCCTGTGTGCGAGCACAGGTCACTATCCACACCCCCTTCCAGGGAACCTGTGCACCCGGCCACTGCCAGGGTCCCGGGATCCAGAGACAAGTTCCCCAGGAAAACGCACGGCGCACCGCAGGCTGGTGCAATGTCATGCTGGCCTCTGCCGCCGCAGGCCCGCCCAGCACTCCGTGCCCCTCCCTCCCCCTGGCCTGAGTGAGCCAGAGCCCCCGAATCAACGGCTCCTTTAACCCCGTCCTGTCTGAGCGAAGAACAGACGCCCTCCGGCGACCTACACACAGAGGCGGGGCCAAATCCATAGCTGAGCCCCTGGTAGCTGTGAGAACAAAGAAGAGAAAGGGAAATCTCTCCCAGCAGCCTCAGAAGCAGCGGATTAAAGCTCCACAATCAACTTGATGTGCCCTGCATCTGTGGAATACCTGAATAGACAACGAATCATCCCAAATTGCGGAGGTGGAGTTTGAGAGCAAGATTTATTATTTTTTCCCTTTTTCCTCTTTTTGTGAGAGATTTTGTCTGTATAGCTTTGCTTCCACCATTTGTCCAAGGGTTCTATCCGTCCTTTTTTTTTTCTTCTTTTAAAAAAAAATTTTTTTTTCTTAATAATTACATTTTATTTTAATGACTTTATTTTATCTTTTCTTTCTTTCTTTCTTTCTTTCTTTCTTTCTTTCTTTCTTTCTTTCTTTCTTTCTTTCCTTCCTTCCCCCCTCCCTCCCTTCTTCCTTCCTTCCTTCCTTTCTTTCTACTTTTTCTCCCTTTTATTCTGAGCCGTGTGGATGAAAGGCTCTTGGTGCTGCAGCCAGGAGTCAGTGCTGTGCCTCTGATGTGGAAGAGACAACTTCAGGACACTGGCCACAAGAGACCTCCCAGCTCCACGTAATATCAAACAGCGAAAATCTCCCAGAGATCTCCATCTCAACACCAGCACCCAGCTTCACTCAACGACCAGCAAGCTACAGTGCTGGACACCCTACGCCAAACAACTAGCAAGACAGGAACACAACCCCACCCATTAGCAGAGAGGCTGCCTAAAATCATAATAAGTCCACAAACACCCCAAAACACACCACCAGACGTGGACCTTCCCACCAGAAAGACAAGATCCAGCCTCATCCACCAGAACACAGGCACCAGTCCCCTCCACCAGGAAGCCTACACAACCCACTGAACCAACTTTAGCCACTGGGGACAGACACCAAAATCAACGGGAACTATGAACCTGCAGCCTTCAAAAAGGAGACTCCAAACACAGTAAGATAAGCAAAATGAGAAGACAGAAAAACACACAGCATATGAAGGAGCAAGATAAAAACCCACCAGACCTAACAAATGAAGAGGAAATAGGCAGTCTACCTGAAAAAGAATTCAGAGTAATGATAGTAAAGATGATCCAAAATCTTGGAAATAGAATAGATAAAATGCAAGAAACATTTAACAAGGACTTAGAAGAACTAAAGAAGAAACAAGCAATGATGAACAACAAAATAAATGAAATTAAAAATACTCTAGAAGGAATCAATAGCAGAATAAGTGAGGAGGAAGAACGGATAAGTGACCTGGAAGATAAAATAGTGGAAATAACTACTGCAGAGCAGAATAAAGAAAAAAGAATGAAAGGAACTGAGGACAGTCTCAGAGACCTCTGGGACAACATTAATTGCACCAACATTCGAATTATAGGGGTTCCAGAAGAAGAAGAGCAAAAGAAAGGGACTGAGAAAATATTTGAAGGGATTATAGTTCAAAACTTCCCTAATATGGGAACGGAAATAGTTAATCAAGTCCAGGAAGCACAGAGAGTCCCATACAGGATAAATCCAAGGAGAAACATGCCAAGACACATATTAATCAAACTGTCAAAAATTAAATACAAAGAAAACATATTAAAAGCAGCAAGAGAAAAACAAAAAATAACACACAAGGGAATCCCCATAAGGTTAACAGCTGATCTTTCAGCAGAAACTCTGCAAGCCAGAAGGGACTGGCAGGACATATTTAAAGTGATGAAGGAGAAAAACCTGCAACCAAGATTACTCTACCCAGCAAGGATCTCATTCAGATTTGATGGAGAAATTAAAACCTTTACAGACAAGCAAAAGCTGAGAGAGTTCAGCACCACCAAACCAGCTTTACAACAAATGCTAAAGGAACTTCCCTAGGCAAGAAACACAAGAGAAGGGAAAGACCTACAATGACGAACCCAAAACAATTAAGAAAATGGGAATAGGAACATACATATCGATAATTACCTTAAATGTAAATGGACTAAAAGCTCCCATCAAAAGACACAGATTGGCTGAATGGATACAAAAACAAGACCCATATATATGCTGTCTACAAGAGACCCACTTCAGACCTAGGGACACATACAGACTGAAAGTAAGGGGATGGAAAAAGATATTCCATGCAAATGGAAACCAAAAGAAAGCTGGAGTAGCAATTCTCATATCAGACAAAATAGACTTTAAAATAGAGACTATTACAAGAGACAAAGAAGGACACTACATAATGATCAAGGGATCGATCCAAGAAGAAGATATAACAATTGTAATTATTTATGCACCCAACATAGGAGCACCTTAATACATAAGGCAAATACTAACACCCATAAAAGGGGAAATGGACAGTAACACATTCATAGTAGGGGACTTTAACACCCCACTTTCACCCATGGACAGATCATCCAAAATGAAAATAAATAAGGAAACACAAGCTTTAAATGATACATTAAACAAGATGGACTTAATTGATATTTATAGGACACTCCATCCAAAAACAACAGAGTACACATTTTTCTCAAGTGCTCATGGAACATTCTCCAGGATAGATCATATCTTGGGTTACAAATCAATCCTTGGTAAATTTAAGAAAATTGAAATTGTATCGAGTATCTTTTCTGACCACAACGCTATGAGACTAGATGTCAATTACAGGAAAAGATCTGTAAAATATACAAACACATGGAAGCTAAACAATACACTACTTAATAATGAAGTGATCACTGAAGAAATCAAAGAGCAAATCAAAAAATACCTACAAACAAATAATAATGGAGACATGATGACCCAAAACCTATGGGATGCAGCAAAAGCAGTTCTAAGAGGGAAGTTTATAGCAATACAATCCTACCTTAAGAAACAGGAAACATCTCGAATAAACAACCTAACCTTGCACCTAAAGCAATTAGAGAAAGAAGAACAAAAAAACCCAAAGTTAGCAGAAGGAAAGAAATCATAAAGATCAGATCACAAATAAATGAAAAAGAAATGAAGGAAATGATAGCAAAGATGAATAAAACTAAAAGCTGGTTCTTTGAGAAGATAAACAAAATTGATAAACCATTAGCCAGACTCATCAAGAAAAAAAGGGAGAAGACTCAAATCAATGGAATTAGAAATGAAAAAGGAGAAGTAACAACTGACGCTGCAGAAATACAAAAGATCATGAGAGATTACTACAAGCAACTCTATGTCAATAAAATGGACAACCTGGAAGAAATGGACAAATTCTTAGAAATGCACAACCTGCCAAGACTGAATCAGGAAGAAATAGAAAATATGAACAGACCAATCAAAAGCACTGAAATTGAAACTGTGATTAAAAATCTTCCAACAAACAAAAGCCCAGGGCCAGACAGCTTCACAGGCGAATTCTATCAAACATTTAGAGAAGAGCTAACACCTAACCTTCTCAAACTCTTCCAAAATATAGCAGAGGGAAGAACACTCCCTAATTCATTCTACGAGGCCACCATCACCCTGATACCAAAACCAGACAAGGATGTCACAAAGAAAGGAAACTACAGGCCAATATCAGTGATGAACACAGATGCAAAAATCCTCAACAAAATACTAGCAAAGAGAATCCAACAGCACATTAAAAGGATCATACACCATGATAAAGTGGGGTTTATTCCAGGAATGCAAGGATTCTTCAATATACGCAAGTCAATCAACGTGATACACCATATTAACAAACTGAAGGAGAAAAACCATATGATCATCTCAATAGATACTGAGAAATCTTTCGACAAAATTCAACACCCATTTATAATAAAAACCCTGCAGAAAGTAGGCACGGAGGGAACTTTCCTCAACATAATAAAGGCCATATATGACAAACCCACAGCCAACATCATCCTCAATGGTGAAAAACTGAAAGCATTTCCACTAAGATCAGGAACAAGACAAGGTTGCCCACTCTCACCACTCTTATTCAGCATAGTTTTGGAAGTTGTAGCCACAGCAATCAGAGAAGAACAGGAAATAAAAGGAATCCAAATAGGAAAAGAAGAAGTAAAGCTGTCACTGTTTGCAGATGACATGATACTATACGTGGAGAATCCTAAATATGCTACCAAAAAACTACTAGAGCTAATCAATGAATTTGGTAAAGTAGCAGGATACAAAATTAATGCACAGTAATCTCTGGCATTCCTATACACTAATGATGAAAAATCTGAAAGTGAAGTCAAGAAAACACTCCCATTTACTACTGCAAGAAAAAGAATAAAATATCTAGGAATAAACCTACCTAAGGAGACAAAAGACCTGTATGCAGAAAATTATAAGACACTGATGAAAGAAATTAAAGATGATACAAATAGATGGAGAGATATACCATGTTCTTGGATTGGAAGAATCAACATTGTGAAAATGACTCTACTACCCAAAGCAATCTACAGATGCAATGCAATCCCTATCAAACTACCACTGGCAGTTTTCACAGAACTAGAACAAAAAATTTCACAATTTGTATGGAAATACAAAAGACCCCGAATAGCCAAAGCAATCTTGGGAACGAAAAACAGAGCTGGAGGAATCAGGCTCCCTGACTTCAGACTATACTACAAAGCTACAGTAATCAAGACAGTATGGTACTGGCACAGAAACAGAAATATAGATCAACGGAAAAGGATAGAAAGCCCAGAGATAAACCCACGCACATATGGTCACCTTATCTTTGATAAAGGAGGCAGGAATGGACAGTGGAGAAAGGACAGCCTCTTCAATAAGTGGTGCTGGGAAAACTGGACACGTACATGTAAAAGTATGAGATTAGATCAATCCTTGACACCATACACAAAAATAAGCCCAAAATGGATTTAAGACCTAAATGTAAGGCCAGAAACTATCAAACTCTTAGAGGAAAACATAGGCAGAACACTCTATGACATAAATGACCGCAAGATCCTTTTTGACCCACCTCCTAGAGAAATGGAAATAAAAACAAAAATAAATAAATGGGACCTAATGAAACTTCAAAGCTTTTGCACAGCAAAGGAAACCATAAACAAGACCAAAAGACAACCCTCAGAATGGGAGAAAATATTTGCAAATGAAGCAACTGACAAATCTCCAAACTTTATAAGCAGGTCATGCAGCTCAATAACACAAAAACAAACAACCCATTCCAAAAATGGGCAGAAGACCTAAATAGACATTTCTCCAAAGAAGATATACAGACTGGCAACAAACACATGAAAGAATGCTCAACATCATTAATCATTAGAGAAATGCAAATCAAAACTACAATGAGATATCATCTCACACCAGTCAGAATGGCCATCATCAAAAAACCTAGAAACAATAAATGCTGGAGAGGGTGTGGAGAAAAGGGAACACTCTTGCACTGCTGGTGGGAATGTGAATTGGTTCAGCCACTATGGAGAACAGTATGGAGGTTCCTTAAAAAACTGCAAATAAAACTACCATATGACCCAGCAATCCCACTACTGGGAATATACCCTGAGAAAACCATAGTTCAAAAAGAGTCATGTACCAAAATGTTCATTGCAGCTCTATTTACAATAGCCCAGAGATGGAAACAACCTAAGTGTCTATCATCGGATGAATGGATAAAGAAGATGTGGCACATATATACAGTGGAATATTACTCAGCCATAAAAAGAAACGAAATTGAGTTATTTGTAGTGAGGTGGATGGACCTAGAGTCTGTCATACAGAGTGAAGTAAGTCATAAAGAGAAAGACAAATACCGTATGCTAGCACATATATATGGAATATACGGGAAAAAATGTCATGAAGAACCTAGGGGTAATACAGGAATAAAGACACAGACCTACTAGAAACATAGGGACATAGGGACTAGAGACATACATAGGGACATATATACACTACCAAACGTAAAATAGATAGCTAGTGGGAAGCAGCCACATAGCACAGGGAGATCAGCTCAGTGCTTTGTGACCACCTAGAGGGGTGGGATAGGGAGGGTGGGAGGGAGGGAGACGCAAGAGGGAAGCGATATGGGAACATATGTATATGTATAACTGATTCACTTTGTTATAAAGCAGAAACTAACACACCATTGTAAAGCAATTATACTCCAATAAAGATGTAAAAAAAAAAGAATTTCCATTTGTTTTATTACTGTTTCTATTTCTCTGTTACGATTCTCCAACTGTTAATTCATTTTCCTTTAAGTCCTTGAATATATTTATAATAGCTGCTTTAAATTCTTCATTTGCTAATATCAACATCTGGATAGTGTCAGGATTCGTTTCCATTGGTTGCTTTGCTTTTGAATACGAGTCACATTTTGAATATGGCTTTTCATTCTTTTTCTTTTTGCTTATATAATTTTTATTGCATACTAGACATTCAGGATGATACATCATAGAAATTTATGATTTTTTTACGTTCCTCTAAAGTATGTTGATTTTCATACTTGAAGGCAGTTAACTTCGTTGGACGCAAACATCAAACTACCTCAGTTGAAATGGGCAGCAGCCAAAACCTCAGATCAGTTTAGTTCTTTGACCTTCTAATGGTTGCTTTTTGCCAGGCACCTTGGGACCTCCTATATATATATGGAGTTTGGCTGACAAATAAGGATTTGTGTGGATTTTATATGCAGAATTTAAGGATCATCCCTTCTGTGTTTATTTCCTTTCTGAGACTTCCTCACGATTCTCCCACCACTCTACCAGCCCAGGACTTTGCCCTCCAACATCTCTATTAAAATGGAAGTTTTCTGCTACCCCATGCCATATGATTGTAAAACGCCCTCAACTATATCTAATCTTCTTTTAAACTATTGTGATAATTTTAAAATATATTCACAAATTCTTTCATGCACCTTTTTGAGAGTTGAAGCTTAACCCACTTCCATTGAGTATACGCTGAACCTGCTGTCTCACTTCTAATAAACTGAAAATATGATAGAAGTGACACTACGTGATTTCTAAGACCAAGCCACAAAAGGCACTGCTGCTGCTTTTTCCTCTCAGTCTCTCTCATCACTTGCTCTGGGGGGAAACCAGTTGCCGTGTTTTGAGGACACTCAAGCAGCCTGTGTTAGTCTGCTTGGGATGCCATAACAGAATATCACAGACCAGGTGACTTAAATAGAAATTTATTTTCTCACAATTCTGGAGGCTGGAAGTCTAAGATCAAGGTGCCAGCAGGGTTGCTACTGGTGAGAACTCTTCTCCTAGTTTGCAGGAGGCCACCTTCTTGTTGTGTGCTCACATAGCCTTTCCTCTGTGTGTGTGCAAAGAGAGAGAGCATGCTCTAGTGTCTCTTCCTCTTCTTATAAGGACACTGATCCTATCAGCAACATTTTGTAGTTTTCAGTGTACAAGTCTTTTGCCTCCCTGTTTATGTTTATTCCTGAGTATTTTATTCTTTTTGATGCAATTATACATGGAATTGTCTTCTTAATTTCCTTTCTTATTATTCATTGTAGTGTATAGAAATGTCTTCATCAAATTTTATGGTCACTTTTTACAGTCTCCTATGCTTTGAAGATAATTTCAATTTGGTCTTTCGTTTTTTTAAACATAATAAGCATAGTTATTTTATACCTGTTTCTGATCATTCAGATAACTGAAGTCTCTGCAAGTCTGTTTTTGTTGGTTCATACTCATAGTGCCCTGTTCCCTTGTGCCCTGTTCCCTTGTACCCTGTTCCCTTGTGCTCTGTTCCCTTGGTTACTTTTGACTGATTTCTGCTTGATGTCCTTGAAAACTTATCTCCATGAATTCTAACATAAAGATGTCTTCCTGCACGAGGATTTGCTATTTCTTCCAGGTATTTACGAGCACTACAGTATATAACTAATTTATATCACATTCACAGTCTGAAGTTTGTTGGATCACCCAGACAATATGCCTTAGGTTGCAATCTATGTGAGAGCTCTCTTGAGCCACACCTTCTTGGGGATAGGTTGTACTGCTTTTCTTTTTCTCCCCTGCTCCACTAGGCATCAAGATGACCTTCCCTGAATTCCTCTAGACATGGGTTTATATCTGGTTCACACTCCTATTAGTTTCCCATGCTTTCATGGACCATACCCTTTGATTCCTCGTCACCCTGTGATTACACCCAGGAACGAACTGCAGATTGCTAAGATGGCCTTGTGGTAAAACTGGCTTTAAAGCTCTGGAAATCCATTCACCTGCTTTTCCACTTTCCCTTTGATTTTGGTCTCATCGTTTACTATCACGTTATCTCTGATGCTTTTAAGGAGATAGGTTTTACATTCTAGCCAGCATTTTTACTTGTATTCAGCAGGAGAGTTGGTCCAAATAACTGAGCCCTCTATTATCAGAAAATCCAGCAGTCACCTTTTTAAAAAACCCTCCCTGCACTTTGCACCCCCTACCACCCTATCTCTCTTTTCTCCTTCCTACTCAGACTTCATAAAATAATTGTCTATATATGCTGTAACCACTTCCACCTCCCATTCACTCTTCAACCTACTCCAAATTTGGCTTCTACCTCCAACACCCCTTTCAAAACTGTTCTAAGGTCACCTATGAGCTCCATATTGTTATTTTCAATGGATTTTCATTGTATTTGATCTCTTAGGCAGAACTGGGGAGAGTGTGTCATTCTCTTCTTGTTAAAACACTCTTTCTTGATATTCATGATATCACATACTTATGGTTTTATTCATACCTCTCCGTGACTGCTCTTCCTTAACTGATCTAGGAGTTAGTTGCAATGGGAGTTAATAGTAAATGCTCTATACTCTGATCTTCCCTTCACTTTTAGAAATTATCTATGAAATTGTAATAAGAGAAGTAGAAATAGGCACCGCAATCTATTTGATAAAGGTATTATGGCATTTATCATGACACAGTTATATCTGACTCTCTTATTCCCCCACAGTAAGCTCTTTTAGAACAAGTCCACAACTACACATAAGCACTGAATAAACTGGCTATTGAATAAATCAATGAATAAATAAATGAACAAAGATTAATATGCTGTCGTCTCTACTCTCAGTTACATTTCAGCCTATTTCTTGAAGAGCAGACAAAAATCAGGACAAATTTGCAATGTTTTTACATAGGGAATAAAACGCACTTGCTAGGAATCTATTATTAACACAAAAGGAATATCCTTTAAAATTATATGTAATTTGTGTTCAAAATATCCTAATAAATTATACAGCATAAACGATTTCCAAAATTAAATATGTAAAACTAGAAAAATCACAGTGGTTTTAATCTGGGATAGCAGGTGGGAAGAAGCTTTTCTGAAGTTGGAAATGAGAATTTTACTCTGATTAAAAAAAGGAAATAAAAGCACAGCCTTCTGCTTAATAATGCAGCTTTAGATAGAGGAGCAACCTTCTTACGAATTAATGGAAGTTTAACAGAGTTTTTGTGATCAGGTAGGAGAAACTCCAGGGACAGCTGGTTTTTCTCAAGACAGATGCGACTTATTAGGGTTTCCTCTCTGACCTTTTTAAAATGTAGTGGGGCAGGATACTTAAATTTAATTACACTTGGGCTAAAGCTGATGGTCTATTTCTTAAGTCAGAAATAGCGCAGCAGTAAGATTTCCAGGATATAGGTGTGAAACGCAATCCAAAGGCTTTGTCCAGCGACAAACGGAAGTCTTTCTTGAGTGTTGAAAGAACGGCGTTCTCCTAGAGGTAATTTGAATTTCTCTCCAATCGTGACAGAGACGCAAGCTGAAAACAAATGTTAGAACCTAACCCCTGTAGGCTGCCCTCCCCATCTTGCTCAGCCTCAGGCCCAGCCAGGGACCCCGCCGGGGTGTCCAGGCTCGCCTTAGGCCGCGACTCCCACCTGCATGGTGTTCCGCCTCGCCCCTCACACGCCGGTGTCGTCTAACTCCTGGCGGGGACTCCTGGCTCCGACGTCCCCTCGAAGCCACAGGGGAGCCCGCCGAGGTCCTAGCTGTTCCCACTGCCCACAGAGAGGGAGACGGGAGAACAAGGGCCTCTGACGCACGTGCGCCTGGCGCAGCTCTGTTGCCAGGCAACGCGGAGGCGTGGCCTAGGAGGTGGCTGTGGGTACTGACGCACCTGGTCTTGGGCATTTATCCGAAGCAGCGCCTCTTCCGTTCATGATACTGGTGCCGGCATTCCTCCCACCCTTCCCTCCACCACCTCCAAAATCACGCGTTGTTTCCGTGCCTCCAGCACCGTTCAATCCCTGAGTCCTGTCTTCATGGAGAAGTAACAAAATCCTGGGGAGAGAACTCTTCAGAGTAGAAGTTCTTAACGTGGAACCCATAGCCTATATTTGGATGGACTTCAGGGGGTGCCTAGCCCCAGCCCTCGACGCACACATAATTGTGTTGTATGTGTAAATTTTGAGGGGTATTTAAGGACCAGAGCTTTCATCAGATTCTCAAATGGCTCTCTGCCGCCACCTTAAAAACCCATTGCTTTAGGAGACAGAAGCTCAGACTTTAGGTAGGAAACCTAGGCAGTTTGGTTCCTTGGTGTTTAGATGAAGGGAAGGGTGTTTACTGGGAGCTGCCAGGAACATGAGGAAAACATATGATGTTATTGCCAAATAAGGTTATACCCATGGTCACAAAGATGCGAAAAGATTTGGAAAAGAAGAAAAAGTGTTTTTAGTGACAGTTTTAAACTTGGGCTCAGCATTGGACTACTCGGTCTGTAGTGCCCAGTTAATACAAATCGTACACTCCTAATAGCCTATGTGTTTTGTTTTGTGTGTAAAATATTAATATTAAATATAAAATATTTTAAAACATCACACTATTTTTGTAACCATGTTTTGTTTTCTTCTTTTTCTCATTCCCCTCCTCCTCCTCTCCCCTCCCCCCCTTCCTCCCTCATTCCCCTTCTACTCCTCCTCTTTCTTCTTCTTCTCCTTCTTCTTTTTAATAGTAGGGGAGCCCCCCAAAATGTAAGCAGCCCAAGTCTCTCTAGATTACTGACAGGCCCTGGGAGCTGCTGCTTGAATTAGCAGTCAACTCCCTTTCTTATTTTGACAATCTAAAATCCAGGCTAGTTGAATTACTGTGTATAGCACTAGCTAACACTGCCTATGCATTTAGAGCTTTAGAGCCCTTTTGTTACAGAATTAAGTCCTATGGACCCTGCTCAGCCCCTAGCTGGGCAATGGCTCTCTGCCTTGGAGGGGGGAGGGTTCTTTTTCCATTCACATTCGAGCAGCCAAATAACGAAGCCAAAGCTGAGATCAACGCAGCACAAGCTTTATTCAGTGGCCAAAGAATGGAGAAGCAGGAACTAAGTTCACAGATCTACTTCTTGCCCACGTGTCCAGAGGGCTTTAATTTTAAAGAGTAAAGACAAAGGGAGGAGGAGTGAGGTTAATGATGGGGAGGCATATACATTAGTCTACTGGGGAAGAGGCAGAGTTTTTTCCAAGGGAATGGAGTGCCACCCTTTTTTATCCTTTTTTGGTCCTTAATATCCAGTCTTGGCCACCAGTAGGTGTGTCATTTAATATGCAAATGTAGTAAAATCAGCATATAATGAGATTCAGGGTCTGTTGGAGGTCAGATCTGTCACCATCTTGGTCCTAGCTGGATCCATCTGGTTTTTGTTTGTTTGTTTGTAGTTTCCTTTTTTATTTCTGGACCCTTTAAAGATTTATGTTAACTCTTGCTAAAAGTGGGGGTTGGCAGGTTTTGAGCAAAGACCTGGAGCAGCTCTGGCAACATTCTCTGTCTCAAGTCCGCACCTCATCTAGGCAATTCATTTTTTAAAGAAGATGCTTTTTGTTCTCTTCTGCTCCTTCTTTCTCATGTTCTTCACGTGGGTTGACAAGAAGTGAAATTCAGGGACTCTGTTAGAAAAAGGCATAATTTAAGCTATAATCAGGGGTCATCATTAGTAAGACAAAGGCTTGTTAGGTACTCTGAACAATGTAAGAACTAATCCTATCCACACAGAGAGCCAGCCTTCTCTAATCAGCCAGCAACCGGCTGGTAGAGTAGGCGGTTATCCAAGAGGCCAGGTCAGAAGGGAAACTCCAGGGGAATCTGAAGGGAAAACCCAGGGGAACCTGAAGGGAGAGAATCTCAACATCCATATGAGGTTAATTGTGCCCACTAGACACTGATTTGATGTAAAAAGTTCACCCACTGTGTTCATGGCTCTCTACCAGTAAGATTGCATTCTTTTTGGACAAGGCTGGTTGCCTTTCAGATGCTGCAAGGTGAAACAACTAGATAACTAAGAACCTACTGTATAGCATAGGGAACTCTACTCAATACTCTGTAATGACCTATATGGGGTAAGAATCTAAAAGAGAGTGGATATATGTATATGTATAACTGACTCACTTTGCTGTACAGCAGAAACTAACACAACATTGTAAATCAACTATATTCCAATAAAAAAAAAGATAAACAATACTACTACTTGGTAGAAAAAGCTGGCCTCCTGTTATGTTAGTAGCAATAAGACATCTATTTTACAGTGTATATATCAGAACTTGTTTATTGGAATATTGGATGGATCATGGCCAAATCTTCCAACTAGTATAGTTTTAGTTGGTATTCATGTTCTAAGATTGTTAGCTATTTGGCATTCTGGTATTTTGTAAGAGCTGGTGATTTTGTCACTGAAGAAATCCAAGTAGAATAAACTAAAATCGCTCATTAAAACTCAGCTCTACTAACTGCCTTTAATAAAAATATCAAAAGAGCATTGTATATGAGGATCATCAACAGCCTCAAGGATCTAAGGAACATAATTATTCACAGCTTTATTATACACTATCTATCATTACAACACTAAGAAAAAATATTTTAAGATGCTTTTTAAATTTTCAACAAATTAAACATTTCAATCTCAATCAACTTTTACTGAGAATGCTTCCAACACAGGGATTCTCAAACATGTTAAACTTAGCAAGGATTGTTTTTCAGAAGGAAAAAAATGTCAGTACATCTTGTATTCCATAGCGTTGTTTCTGCAGAAAATAGTTGGCATTCTGTTAAAAAAAAATTGAATTTAGACTCAAGTATAAATGGGTATATGAATGTATGTATATAATGAGCATATATACAAGTCTATATACACTTCCTTTATATATAGACATTTCTATAAATATTTTGTCATGTATGATAAAATTGACATCTGAGGTATTTCTCAGCTATACTTCAATCTGCATATTTTTAATTATCATTTAATCTCTCTCTGATGAAATGCTTATTCTGTATGCCAGTATTTTCCAAAGTTTTACAAAAATTATTTAACTGTATAAAAGTAGTTTCCTAAAGCTCATTGATGCCAATAAGATTTATGAATATGTTGCATTTATTCCTCATGGATTTGTGACTAAATCATCCTATTTTATATCTAACCATAGTCTAAATAAATATAAGTCACCAGGACAGAGTAAGATCTCAGATAATCAGATGAGAAAAACAAAGAAAAATTATCACTGAAGTGTTTCTCTATTAACAAGATAAAATGAAATCCTGAGTGAATTAGTATATGTGGGCCCTAATCTTGGAAACAATCCAAATAAAGCTATTTTTCTCAGTTTCAGAGAGAACTTTTTGCTAACTTGATCAAATCATGGATTAACTTCCATTTCACATTTATGAGCACTCTAACACTTAGTGTTAAAATCAGACATTTTTTCCATTTAGTATTAAACTATTTTTTGTTCACATTTTATAAAATGCCTCAACATTTGTAATATTATAAAATACAGTTCTTTTCCATTAACTTTTTGTTCTTAGTTCCTTGAAACAAGAAAAATTAGGAATATGATTGTTCATATTCTTTTTTTTAAATAAATTTATTTATTTATTTTTGGCTGCGTTGGGTCTCTGTTGCTGCACACGGGCTTTCTCTAGTTGTGGCGAGCAGGGGCTACTCTTCGTTGTGGTGCACGGGCTTTTCATTGCAGTGGCTTCTCTTATTGCAGAGCACGGGCTCTAGGCACGCGGGCTTCAGTAGTTGTGGCACGCAGGCTTCAGTAGTTGTGGCTCACGGGCTGTAGAGCACAGGCTCAGTAATTGTGGCTCACGGGCTTAGCTGCTCTGCAGCATGTGGGATCTTATTGGACCAGGGCTCGAACCCGTGTCCCCTGCAATGGCAGGCGGATTCTTAACCACTGAGCCACCAGTGAAGCCCTGCTCATATTCTTGATGTGAACATAACAAGCCTTTGTTGAAACATAAGTTAATACCAAATATAGTTTAAAAATTCAAGTTCATAATTATGCCCCATGAGAACATAAAATTTTTTCTTCACTTTTCCAATATTTGTATCTTTTATTACTTTCTTGTCTGAGTTGGCTAATGCATAAGAACTATATGAAATAAAAGAGAACAGAGCATCCTTGTTTTGTTTCTGATGTTAATAGAAATACTCTAAAATGTTTTACTATCAAGCCTTCTACTGACTTTGTTTCAGACCATTATATAAATATTGTTAATAAAGATTCATCTCTTTCTACAGGATCTTCTTTGAAAACATTAGAAATTGACATGGAACTTCACTGAAAGCATCTACAGGCATACCTCAGAGATACTGCAGGTTCAGTTCCAGTGAATATCTCAATAAAGCAAGTCATACAAATTTTTTAGTCTCCTGGTGCATATAAAAGTTATGTTTACACTATACAATAGTTTATTAAGTGCACAGTAGCTTTATGTCTAAAAAGACCAATGCACATACCTCAATTTAAAAATACTTTACTGCTAAAAATTGCTAACCATCAACTGAGCCCTCAGAGATTCATAATCTCTTTGCTGGTGGAGGGTCTTGCCTAGATGTTAATGGCTGCTGAGGGATCAGGGTATTAGTCGCTGAAGGCTGGGGTGACTGTGACAATTTCTTAAAATAAGACAACAATGAAGTCTGCCACATTGATTGACTCTTCCTTTCAGGGACAATTTCTCTGATAGCATGCAATGCTGTTTGATGGCATTTTACTCATAGTAAAACTTCTTTCAAAATTGGAGTCAATCCTCTCAAACCCTGCTGCTGCTGCTGCTGCTTTGTTTTTCTTTTTGGCTGCACCGAGCGGCGTGCAGGATCTTAGTCCCCCACCAGGGATCGGACCCGCACTCCCTGCAGTGAAAGTGTGGAGTCTTAACCACTGGACCGTCAGGGAAGTCCCCCTGCTGCTGCTTTATCAACTAAGTTTATGTAATATTCTAAATCCCTGTCATTGAAATTGTTGTCATTTCAACAATTTTTACAGCATCTTCACTGGTGTAGATTCCGTCTCAAGAAACCACTTTCTTTGCTCAGCCATAAGAAGCAACTGCTCATCTGTTAAAGTTTTATCATGAGATTATAGCAATTCAGGCTCCGCTTCTAATTCGAGTTCTCTTGCTATTTCTACCACATCTGTAGTTACTTCCTCCACTGAAGTCTTGAACCCTCAAAGTCATCCATGAGGTTTAGAATCAGCTCTTCCAAACTCCTGTTATTTTAACCTCTTCCTATGAATCAAAAATATTCTTAACGGTATCTAGAATGATGAACCCTTTCCGAAAGGTTTTCAATTTATTATACTTTGCCTAGATCCACTGGAGGAATCACTATCTATGGTAGCTATCACCTTACACAATGCATTTCTTAAATAATAAGACTTGAAGGAATTATTCCTTGATCCATGGGATGTTGTGTTAGGAGGCTTGAAAACAATCTCACTGTACATCTCCATCAGAGTGCCTGGATGATCAGATGCATTGTCAATGAGCAGTAATATTTTGAAAGGAATCTTTTTTTCTGAGCCGTAAGTCTCGATACTGGACTTAAAATAGTCAATAAACTTTGTTGCATAAGATATGCTGTCATCTAGCTTTTGTTTTTCCATTTTTAGAGCACAGGCAGAGTAGATTCAACATAATTCTTAAGGGCCCTAGGGTTTTCTGAATGGTAAGTGAGCACTGGCTTCAACTTACAGTCACCAGCTGCGCTAGCTCCTAACAAGAGTCAGCTTGTCCTTCAAAACTTTGAAACCAGGCAGTGACTTCTCTCTAGCTTTGGAAGTCCTAGATGGCATCTTCTTTCAATAGAAGGTGGTTTTGTCTACATTGAAAATCTGTTGTTCAGTGTAGCCATCTTCATTAATTATCTTAGCTAGATCTTCTGGATTTTGCTACAGCTTCTACATTAGGATTTACTGCTTCAACTTGAACTTTTACGCTACGAAGACAGCTTCTTTCCGTGAATCTCATGAAACAACCTCTACTAGCTTCAAACTTTTCTTCTGCAGCTTCCTCAGCTCTCTCAGCCTTCACAGAATTGAAGAGAGTTAGGACCTTGCTCTGGATTAGGCTTTGGCTCAAGGGAACATTGTGGCTGGTTTGATCTTTTATCCAGACCACTGAAATGTTCTCCATATCAGCAATAAGGCTACTTCAATTTCTTATTCACGTATTCACTGGAGTAGCGCTTTTAATTTCCTTCAAGAACTTTTTCTTTGCATTCACAACTTGGCTGTTTGGCACAAGGGGCCTAGCTTTTGGCCTATCTCGGCTTTTGACATGCCTTCCTCACTAAGCGTAATCATTTCTAGCTTTCAATTTAAAATGAGACGTGTAACTCTTCCTTTTACTTGAGACCTTAGAGGCCATTGTAGGATTATTAATTGGCCTAATTTAAATATTTTTGTGTCTCAGGGAGTAGGGAGGCCTGACGAGAGGGAGAGTGACCGTGGAATGGCTGGTCAGTGGAGCAGTCAGAACACACATATTTATCAATTAAGTTTGCCATCTTACATGGGCGTGGATCATGGCACCCCAAAACAATTTCAATCGTAATGTCAAAGATCACTGATCACAGATCACCATAACGAATATAATGATAATGAAAAAGTTTGAAATATTTTAAGAATTACCAAAATGAGACATAAAACACGAAATGAGCAAATGCTTTTGGAAAAAACAACACTGATAGAACTGCTCAACACAGGGTTGTCACAAACCTTCAAATTGTAAAAAACATAATATCTGTGAGGCACAATAAAGCAAAGTGCAATAAAATGGAGGTATGCCTGTACTGAGTTGATTGTATAATTTTTCTTTTAATGGTGAAAATATTTTCATAGACTTCCTGATATTGAACCATCTTAGTTGCTGGAATGAACTTCACTTCATGGGGTCATATAATTCTTTCAGTGTATTGCTGAATACTATTTACTAATATTTCTTTTAAATGTTTGCATTGATATTTATAAACAGGATTGACCTACAGCTTCCTTTCTTATGCTAACTTTGTAAGGTTTTGGTATTAGTATTTGCTGACTTCATAAAAATATTTTGAAATTTTTCTTCCTTCTCTGAGCCGGAAAAATCCGAAATTCCTTGTCCTAGTACTCTTGAGGGGAGAGTTTCTAGATAACGTTCTCAATTTTTTTTCCAAGCCCATCAGTATGCTTAGATTTTTTTTTCTTTTTTCTGAGGTCAATTTTGGTAGCGTCTACTGTATTGTATATTCTCCATTTTATCTAGGTTTTCAAACTGATAGGCACAGAGATTTGAAAAGAACTCTTACGATTCCCATTTCTTCTGTATCTGTTTTAATTTCCCTCTTTTCATTTGTATTTTTGTATATTTATGGTTTCTTCTTTTCATTGATTAGGCTAGGAAAATTAGGATAGCTTATTTCATTTTTTATAAAGAATAAGATTTTGATAAGAATAAGATTTTTGGTTTATTTACCAATTGTTGTATTTTACTATTTTATAAGTAATTAATTTCATCTTTCATTTTATAATTTTCCTCCTCTGCTTTCCTGAGGTTCACCTTGTTGTTCTTTTTAACTTAATGACAAATTCCTAATTCACTCACTTTTTCTTGCTTGATAGTGTTTAAAGCCTTAAATTTTCCACTAAATATGGTTTTGTCAGAGTCCCATAAGTTTTTAACGTGTAGTGTTTTCATTATCTTCATTTTCTAGATATTGTATAATTTTGGTGTTATCTTCTTTAGTTGGAAATAACGTGTTTTGATTTTCGTTTCTATGAGAAAATATTAAGAATTTTATATTCTTAAGCTAAATATGTATGTATTAAAGGGTTGAGATAAATTATATGAATGAAATATTTGCAAAAATATGTTCAGCGTAGAATCTGCATTGAGGATTACATAAAGTTAGTAGAATATAGTTTTATTTCTGTGGTGTAAATTTATCAATGTGCATTTGCATTTAATTTTAAAATTCATAGCCTAATAAGATATTAAGATTAACATTTATTAAATGTGTAGGGCCATTCAATAGCTACTAAGTGTCTACTGTATCTCCAGCATTGAGGTGGAAACTCTGGGAGTCCCAAAGTAGAAGTCATGCTTTCATGTCTTTCTACATTTTCTTAGTTCTCTGGAAATGGTAAATCACAGCTCTTATAAAGAGTCTTTGAATATAGGTCATTTGGAAGTCAGAAATGCATCCAGTCTGTAAGTTATGGCCCACTATTGTGGACACTGATTACCAAAATAAGAACATGATCCCTGACACATTCTACTTGCACAGTAAATGATGATTAGGTCAGTGTCTGCAAAACTGATGACAACTATTGTGACATAGTGTGAGGAACGCATGACATGGGCAAAGCAAATCTGGCCCTAAAATACTAGCATTTTACATCATATGAAGTCCTCACAGCCTCTATATTTGCAGTATTTATATAGAATATTAATGTACACATGCAATCAAATAATAGAAATAAACTGAGCATAGGTTAACTTGTGAAGATCTGAAAATGACAGAAATTTTCAAACTGGGTTGAATTGTGATGCACATACCATTTTAAATGTAACCTTCTGACCTTCTTCCATTGCGTGGCTGGAAAACAATAAGTGAGAAACAAATCAATGTAACTAAGGAGAGAAGTTAATTTTCATAGAAAGCAGCCTAATGATCTCGTTGAGTGGTATTATTTCTTCCTTATCTATATCTGTTATTTTCCTCCTTCTTTCAGTCCATTCTCCTCCAATTTATTGTTAGAATTAGTTTCCAAAATGCAAATCTTACCATGCAGCTCTCCTTAGACTTTATAATAAAGTTGTAATTCCTTAGCTAAATATTTCATTGGCTAATATTTCTTTAGCTAAATATTTCATTAGAACTTAAGGAGTAATACATCTTTCAGACACCCATTTCCTACATGAAATGTTATGGAACTAAACTGTGAAATAGGTGAATGTCATTTGGGGTATTTACAAACATGAGTAGTGGATTAGAGAAGAGATCAGAGATGCCACGATATTAAGGCAATAAGGTGGCGACAGAAGTGAATCTCAGACTGTAACACTTGCTGTCAAATATCTTTAGATAAACTACAAAACTTAATTAAAACTTATGAGTTAATGTAAAGAAATGCACAGTGAAAGCATTTTTCAATGTTGATTGATTTTTTAAAAAATATAGTATGTGCATACCCTGAATAAAAAGAATCCTCTACTTTGGTCTGTAATAGGACCTTGGAATTCTTCCTGGAAGAGAAAATGAGGGCATTACAAATCAAACAACAGTAAAAATAAGTGCAAATGCTTCTTGAGAGTATAGTTATTTTCAGCTATCATAATTAAACAATGAGGGAATCAAGGACTTGAGTATATAATTCATATCAATAAGTAATTTTTGTATCTCTAGTGGAAGAATTTTCAGTGACACTAGCAGTATCATCAGCGTGTTGTATTTTAAGGTAATTTCCTTATTAGTCTAACAGATACTATTTTCATGAAATTTGTCAGTTGTACATATATTCATCAATAAGTAGGCAGAGGACATTTCATAGATAATTAACTATATTTAAAATCTCCCTTCAGCAGTTTGTTAGAATGAAATGATTTCTTTACAATACATATTGTATGTGCTAACACATGAACAGGCAAAAATATAAAACAGAATTGTGTCATAGCTAAAATACATAATATATCTATAGAAATTTAAATTGAAATTGAGGGACAAATTTGGTAAACTATATTTATTCAATGAGACTTCAGAAGAGATTTTTCCCAATAAAATTATATTAACAGAAATGGTAATGAAAAAAAAAAACCAAATAGGAACAAACTGATTATTCATAATGGATGTATTTTGAAGTGTTTCTTTTCTCAAAATATTTCATTTCAAAGTTAATGGAAAAAAATATTTAACATTTTATGATTTCCATAAAGTTGTTTCTTATAGCTTCCTATTTTCAATAGCAAGTTATAAAAGTATCAGGACAGCAATTATAAGAAATTTGTCATCAAGACCTTTTTCAAGTATTCCATAATATAAGTACAATCACATTTTTAGATTCTAAGAAATGGCCCTGACATCTATTAAAATTCTAAAATCCCTTCTTTACAACAAATGTATCTTAAATTCTCAACATTCTATATCTAATTCTCATCCTGATTATTAAATGCCCCCAAATTACTTTAAAGATTGAAATTTTTAATATTTAAAAATGTACACATAGAAACTTTATATGGTTATATAAGAACAGCTGTGTTTTTTATATTACACAGAAAAAAAGAAAAGTGGGACAGATGTAACTTAAAATGTGCCCAAATTAAAAAATTTCAAACTCAAACATACAGGTCTTTTTAGTCTTATTGGAGATAGAACAGTATATAAAAGAATTTGGGTGGTAGAGCTGAAAAACATGTGGGGATGGAAGTGAGGATGTCTAGCAAAGGACATGTAAGAAAAGGGTTTGAATGCACTAAAATTTGAAAACTCATTTTATTTAAGAACCCAAAATATTTCACTATCAAAAATATGGTTTAAAATTAGGTGACTTAGGTCCAGCAAAAGTAATACTTTACTGTAATTTTCTAAAATTCATGTTTTACATTTTTTTCTCTTAGAGATTCCTAGAAAACCTGGCTTGCTGCAAAATACTTTTAAGAGCTATCATTTGTCCAACAGATATTACTACTAAGTCAGAGTTCACACTTCTATATAGTTATCTGTAAATATAGATAGTCTCACTCAAGGTGGAACATTTAGATAAAGTACCAAACCGCCCACAATACTGAGTAGCTTTGATTTTGCAAATACTAACACTGAAGTGTTGTAGTAAACTAATAACTTGCTGGTGTATTTTAAGAAACTGGATCTTTAAATTGAAATCTTACACTATTCATAAGTCGGGAAGACTCTTCAGAAAGTAAAAGTTAATTCAAAAAAGCATATATTACTTCTAGAAAGTTTGATGAAAACTGATTTGATTTTTTTCATATTGGAAATTCTAAAATTTTAAGGGGCTACTACAGTTCCTCTTACATTTCTCATTAACGTTGGCAGCAGTACTGTCTTCCACGATGGAAGCTTAGTTCAACGATGTGAAGAATTTAGGGAGGAAACAGTGATCATAAAAATAAATTTTGATGAATTTATTTGCCTAAACTGTATGTGTTTTTAAAAGTATTTGCAAACTTTTGGTAGTAGAATAAAATTAATATGGTATTTAAATTAAGAAAATGTTTAACAGTAAAATAATAGAAATATTCAAGATTAGACTACAAAGGAAACAGCATAGTGAAAAAAAAAATATTTGCCTAGACTGGAAGTCAAGAGATTGTTATCATCTCTAATCCCACTTACTACTATGATCTTGGGAAACTCCTTTAACTATTCTGAGTTGTGTTCCTTTTTGTAAACTGGGGATAACAATACTTGTTAAGTGCCAACAGAGTTGTCAAAAGAATAAAATGAGATCCTATAAGACTAAAAACTATAAGGCATTCCAACAGTGTAAGGCGTTACTTAAAAATAACGCCTAGAAACTTTCATCATTGAAAGAGTTAGGATTCTTTTCAAAGGACAATAAAAATGCCACAGTCTCTAGTTTAAAAATGTGTTAACTCATTTATGTTCCTCTTAGTTATGTCCATCTTAAACACAGACACTGAGTTTGGGCCATATTTTTGTTAACTGTGGAAAAAACGAAATACCTACGTTTAATGTCTGATATATTTATAATACTTCATGAGCCTTACTCTTATTAATGCTTTAATACCTGGATAGAAAGCTTGTCATTCCAGCCATCTGCCGACCTGTACACAGAGGGGCAGTAAATGGTCCTTGATCTTTTCTCCTATTCCTATCTAATGACTAGGCACACTGCCATGTCCTTTCTTAAACCAAGAATGAATAGGTTTCCTCACTGGGAGGGGCACGGCCCTTGGAAGGAAGTCTAATCCCGGTTTTCCTCACTGCCCACAACCTGGCTTAGAAGGGACATATAATGGGGAGGAGGACAGTTCTCTTCTTCCTGAGTGTGAAAACACTTCTGCGAACAGATGCTCTTCTGTAGGCTACCTGGGTGTTACATGAGGCTTACCCAGAAGAAGATCTTATAAACCACCACCACAGGGAATGAACAGAAAGGGCTGCCACACACAGAGTGGCGAAGCAAGCATGCAGTTTGTGTTACATACGTCCACTTTGAACCTCTTCATTCTTCTCTCATGCAGTTGTGGAACGAGCTGCAGCAGCGGATGCAGGACAGATGACTGAGAGACACGAACACACACACGTGATGAGCACAGAGGTTTCTCAGCATTGGGCAAAAAGACGGCTTCCTATTTGTTTTTGTTTTTACCCACCATCCTTGCTCCAGACAAAAAAGAACAAGAAAGATGTGACCTAAGACAGTCCTTTGTGAGCATTTCAAAGAGCTGTGGAGAATAACCAAGAGATGGAATAAAAGTTCCAGTTTTATGCTGGGACCTTGGTCATTCTATTGACGATGCTCTTTCCTGAGGGCCTGAGCTCCATCTGCAGCAGCCAACAAGGAGAACACCCACCTGCATCTTTGAGAAGCAAAAAAGCTGTCTGTCTGTTTCCAGACTTACTCAGAATGATTTGGGACACATGAAACCAACTCTGTGAGAATCAGTTTTCCATCATGAACATTTTTATCTGGAAGATTATACTGTACACACATCTAGTAACCTTCTTTATAAAATATATATTTCATTTAAATTGAACATGTGGAACAGGACAACAGGAGACACAAAAAAATGGCAATGTGTCATTGCTAGTGGAAAATGTGACTAAGATACATTTTCTCAAGATGTAAAGATGCCGAGCAGAAGAAAATGAAAGCACATTTGAGACATGTGGCTACCTGATAACGGTTTCATTTGAAAGGCATGACTTCAATTGAACCTTCTCACAAATATTAAATTCATTCATCAAATGGACTACTATAAGCCCCATATAGTGGTTATTTGTTAATCAATTCAACTCCTATTTCATTTGAAGCCAGTATAACCTAACTTTCAACTCCTCACATGTAAGAATATTCAACGGGATAAACATTTAAAACTGAGTTTATGGTTACAGTTACTTTCCCACAGGTAAACACATGTTTAAAATACACTATGCTCCTTGTTTCATAAATTGGTCCATGGTAGTGAGTCACAAGCTTAGAAAGAATATTATAGTCAAGTAATTATTAAGCATTCTAGATTGAAACACCAAAGTAGATTGGTTAGCATTTTAAAAATCCATGCATACAAAAAGAAAAACTACCACTAAAACCACACAATTTAGAAGTAAAATGAATTCAAGTTATTGGTATCTGGCTAATCTTAGAGAGTAAATTCTCAAATTAAGTGCCTAGTTACAAATAAGGAGCTCTTAGGAATACATGTGGTATTTCTAGTTATATTTAAATACACTTTTGACAATCATCTTTTAAAATAATTCTTAAAATGACTTTGCATAAGTCTGTTTTTCCCTTGCACTAATCACCATCTAAAACAATATGTTTTATTTAATCATTTGCTTTTCTTTCCTCTAAAATGTAAGTTGCATGACATTTACTGCTATATTTCTAGTACCTAGACTTGTGCTTGGCACATAGTAGATACCCAGTAAATAATTGTTGAATGAATAATTGAATGAATTTAATATACTTGTAGTTATTGAGATATAAAATAAATGTATAATAAATATTGAATTCCATTTGTTCACCCACATGCCAACTTTTAAAGAAAAAAACATGAATTTTGATCTACTCTATTAAGATAAACTGCAAAAACAGGTTTAAAAAAATACTAGTGATTACTAATAAGAAGTAATTCTACAACTTACCACAGCATTTGAATTGGCCAACTTTTGTGTCTTCGAATAATGAAATAAGAACTGTTAAAAAAATAGTGAGCTTTACTATAGATAATTAGTGGTTTCCTTGATTATTTTTTAATGTATATATTTATGGAAATCACCTTACCCTTTTGGTATTATCATCTGTTTCCTATTGGAAAGAGAGATATAGAAATGTCATTATATTATATTAGAAAATCATAATATGTATAATATAAATGTATAGTTTAAAATTTATAATTTATTATAAGATTACATTATATAATTTTTAAAATATATGACACATATGCTATACATAAAACATAAGACTGTAATTGGTTAAGCATATATTACCCTAAAAATAAATGGGCAATTAATCAAAAGCTATAAATAAAAGTATGAACAAAGATCTTCAGTACAGCATTATTCATAAGAGTGAAAATCTAGAAACATCCTAAATGTTCAGTAGTGGTGGAATAGGAAATACTGATATGATCACACGATAGAAAATTCAGGGAAAAAGACTAGAAGGAATCACATCAAAATATTTGTAGTTGTTATAAAAGAACAAGATTATCAGTTATTTTTGCTTTCTTCCATAAACTTCTTTATAGTCCTCTCTCCCTACAAAAATCTGTCTTTAAGGACAAGACATATCATTCCTTTTTTGTTGTTCTTTTTTTTTCTCATTTGCTTTTAAAATAAATAGAAACTCATGGATAAACACCATTGCCATTTATTTTCTCTTAATTAGGAAAAAACTCAAGTGTTTTGGAAAATGTCACTATTAAAAACATTGGGAAAAAATACAGTTGTAAACACTTATTTAGTTTAAGAAAACATTTATGCTTTCAAAATATCAAGTTTTCTTTGAATTACCATATGTGAAAGTCATGGAAGGCAGACCAAACCTGTGATCATAGGTTAAACTGCTAATGAAAAATACATTCTAAACCTAAGGCTCTTATCCTTAATAAGGTAATTTTAAAATTACTTTACCTATAAGATACAGAACATAACTGAGGTATGGTACCTCATGCCACTTTTCAAGTTCCCATTGCCTCACTTTGGGACAAAAAGTTCTCACACAAGAATCAAATAATAATTTTAATAAAAACCGAGACATCACAGTAAGAATATAATTTTCAAACCGACATTGACAATATAGTTTGCTTTTTTTGCATTCTTAATGTCCTCTCTGACAAAGTACACTGTCCTAACCTCTGGGCTTAGAAAAATGCATCTGTTCTCCAAATGTAGTATGATTCAAGAAGAGAGAAAGAGCCAAAATGACCTCAAATTTCCCTCATCAGAACTAGAACACATCTTATACTTGAAGGGGACATACCATTTTCCAATTAGATGATTGCAAACTCCATTAATATAACCCTAAATTCTCAGGCATCAAAGAAACTGAAGTATTTGTTTCTTATCCAAAGTCAATTTATGCTCTTCTAGCTCCTCTTGGCATGCTTCCTAAATTGGGTATATTTTCTTCCAGGAGGAATTCCAAGATACCACTGAGCAATTTTTTTTACCTACAAATTAAACACTATTTGAACCTTACCTGGGGCTTTGGTAGAGTCCCCATAATTATGAAGCAAAGCTCCTCCAATGCATTGGATGCCTAATGGAAATGGGAAGATATATAGGCCATGCTTCTGCGTTATCATCATTTGCATAGAAGAGATAACCATAAAATGTTAGGATCACAAGGACATTCCAACAGTTAGGAGAACCACTGACCGAAACTGCCCGCCCTGGCCAGGCATCACAGTAACCACTTGCATGTGTTATCTTACAACAGGAGGTCCTGGTAAGAATGTGGAACTAACAAGCTAGTACCAACCGGAAGAATTCAGGAAAGGTCAAAAGGAGAGAAGAGACTCCAGTCCACATGTTACTGAGTCCAAGCTCGCTCCGCTTGCCGCACAACAGGCCAATAAATCGGAGACGAGGTGTTGAGGCAAGGAATATAACTTTATTTGGAAAGCTGGCAGACCAAGAAGATGGCAGACTAATGTCTCAAAATAACCATCGTATCGGGGTTTGGATGCCAGTTTCTTTTATAGCACAGAGACGGGGAGGAGATTAGGAAGTAAAAAGGCCATACGTTTTGCAATAACCCCTGGAATGGCCAGCCTCACGGAGGGGATGTGTTAATTTCTTCTTTCTTGCAGCCATCCACAGGTGGACAGGGTCTGGATGTTTCCCTGAACAAAGGCACTTTGGTTTAACATTCAGGCAGAGGGGCAGGGTTCCCCGAGGCAGGCCATTATGTAGAGACAACATCCTTTTATTGAACAAAAGCAATGGGAAGCAAAGGTTAAAGTAAAACAAACAGATCCAACATGTAGTCAGATTTGGCTCTTCCCTGTTACACATATGTCCTACCAACCTCCCAGTATCCTTCTCGCTGGAATCCATATTGGCTGAGTGATGCGCGCGCCACCAGGAAGGACCCTGAGTCGGAGTGATTGGCCAGAGATAACCCGGAAACTAGCTCCATTACCATAAAACCCGAGACTGCAAGCCATGTGGCAGAACAGTTCTCCTGGTTCTTACCCAGCTGCTCTCCGCCCGGGCTCCCCTTCCCAATAAAGTCTCTTGCTTTGTCAGCACATGTGTTTCCTCGGACAATTCATTTACGAGTGTTAGACAAGAACCCACTCTTGGGCCCTGGAAGGGGTCCCCCTCCCTGAAACACAACTACACCAAATAGAATCCTTGTGGCCCACTGACACTCTGTTGGAATCCCTTGATTTCTCTCATGATAAAAACTTGGCTCCTAAAAGTAAAACCTTCCTTCCAAAGAGGAAAAAAAAAGTTACATATTGTCTATATGCACTGATTAAGGCTTCCACTGTGGGTCCAGATACAAAATTCTCAGTATTGGGGGCTTCCTTGGTGGCGCAGTGGTTGAGAGTCCGCCTGCCGATGCAGGGGACACGGGTTCATGCCCCGGTCCGGGAAGATCCCACATGCCGCGGAGCGGCTGGGCCCGTGAGCCATGGCCGCTGAGCCTGCGCGTCCGGAGCCTGTGCTCCGCAACGGGAGAGTCCACAACAGTGAGAGGCCCACACCCCACCCCACCCCCCAAAAAAAATTCTCAGTATTTGCTAAAATTCTATGAAATTCTGTGACTGAGAGTAACTAAGGCAGTGCCAAAAAAAGGATTATTCTTCCCAACTTGCAGCTAAGTCTGAATCTACATGCCAAAGTGGTGAGCCTCGCTGAATAGTACTCATTACTGGCTAATTTGAAAATCCTTCAATTGCTCGCAAACAATGGGAGTTTGGAGAAGAAGCCGTGTATGGTGCACCTAATATGAGTTCCCACCCTTCCAGGCTGCTGACTGCATACCCCAGGGTCAGGTTTTTCAAAGCACCTGAGCACAGAAGCAGGGCAGGGCTCTTGTGGTTTGCAGCCAGCTAGGTGTGGTGAGAAGGAGCCCAACTGGACAAGCAGGGGCGAAACCCACCTTGCACAGAATTCAGCATGGTCGCACCAGGAGTGCTTGATTACTTAATAAATACATATGGGAAATAATGAGGAGCTGAAACCGTGTGGGAGTGGGGTAGGGCTGTGGAGTTGAGCGGCCTGCAACTCCAGAGCAGTGCAAATTCCATTTCTCCTCTTTATTAGCTGTGTGACCTTGGGCGGGTTACCTAACCTCTCTAAACTTCAGTTCCTGCAGCCGTAAATCGGGGATGACAACATCAACGCAGAATTCTTGGAAGGATTACGCGTAGGTAAAGCTCTCAGCACAGTGCCGCATACAGAGCAATTAGTTAACAATAGTAGCGCTGAAAAATGTGTGACCTGTAAAGCTTGATTTAACAACTGCGGTTACTGCTAATTCAGAAGACGTGTCATAAAGGATTGCTCAGGGCCAGCAAGATCCTCACCCTTTGAACAACAGCACATGTTTAACAGGATTGGCTATAGTTTAGGGATACAGTTGGAGTCATGAAACAGCGTCTCTGAGCATCCCACCTAGCATGTCAAAGGCCTGCTTTGTTCTCTTCTATTTGTTTGCCTGCCCAATGCAAATTGTTGGGATATTTATTAATAGTATTAAATGGCTCATATTTAAGTAGTATTTCAATAAATTATCAAACATTTTCATATACATAACCCACACTTTGTCTTTAAAACACAGCTTGACGTATACAGGATGGGAATTGTTATTCTCACATATAAAGCAAGTGAGATTCTAAGAGACTGTCACTTGCCCAATACTACACACAGCTAGGTCGTCTGATCTATAGGTATCCCTGTGTTGCACTGGTATTGACTGTTAAGCCTATGGTTGGGAGTTGGATGAGAGAAAAAGTAGAGTGTGAACACTGATACATCTTTTCTCACTTTTTCCCTTCAGGATTGGGTATGCAGCTCACCCCAGAAAAATCTAGAAATAAATCCCTGAAACTTCCTCTTATGGCCCATCTAGAAATGCTGAAAAAATACAAAATAATTTTTTAAAAAATCTAGTGATACCATGTGTCTCTTAACTCAAAGAAGAATAAATTTAGTTATATGAGTGTCTCCTTAGAAAACAGCTTCTAAGCCAGCTGAGGCTTGGCAACAAGACTGAAGTTTGACAGAAAAAGTTTCAAAACAAATTGCATTTTCTCCAGCAACTTTTTACATGAAGCCATTATTCACTGAGCTACAACTATTCTTTAAGGATTTTTCTCATATGAGATTTTTAATATTTTATTTTTCATTTGTGGACCTTTTAAAGAGCCTTTATTTTCTATTTGGTAAAAATGTTTTGAAGAACTATTCAGATAATCGCATACATAATATAATAATAGTTAACAGGAAATTAACGATTTTTTTTTTTTTTTTTTTTTTACGGTACACGGGCCTCTCACTGTTGTGGCCTCTCCCGTTGCAGAGCACAGGCTCCGGATGCACAGGCTCAGCGGCCATGGCTCACGGGCCCAGGCACTCCGCGGCATGTGGGATCTTCCCGGACCGGGGCACGAACCCGTGTCCCCTGCATCGGCAGGCGGACTCTCAACCACTGTGCCACCAGGGAAGCCCGAAATTAACGATTTTTAAAAAAATGGTATCAGTTAGTGTAAAAGGTTTCATAGTAAATTTACAAAGCTCTCCTCAAAAGGTACAGCCTCCAAATCCAATAACAGCTTAGTTTACCTTGATGGTGTTTAGATGAGTGCTTTAAAATTCATCCTTTTAATTTTGAAGACATAAAAGTGATTCTGAGGGTGTTCCTGAATTTCCAATGTAATGCAAAAGCCTGTGTGCTGATTAATATCCACCACATGTTACATATCCGTCAATGCTCCTCAAGCAATTTGAAATATCATTCATAAATGTTGTCTATTATGATTCTGGTCTTGCTTTATCACTTAGTGCCTCTAACTTGCTGCAAGTGATCCTCTGCAGGCTGAGGAACTGGTCGAGGCAGGAGAAAGGCTGCTTCTCCACACTGGCCAGGATGACATTCTGGAAGGACTACGTGAAGGACAGGCATCGCGCCTTGGCCAGACCATGTAGGGGTTCGCCCCAGGCACACAGCTGACTGTGTTGAGAGGGTTGAGCCAAGAGCCTCTGCTGAGCCCTCTCCTCTGTTCAGGAGACTTAGTGATGCTGATTAAGAAAGTTAAGACACCAAGCCTAACACTGCTACACCTGCACTCAGAGACAGAGCTGCAGACAGAGGGAGCAGCGTCCAGTAGAGACGTGTAAGAAGGACACACTTGTTTCCCACTGCTCGTGTTTCTGAGACTGCTGGGACCTGGGACCCTTTGCTGCAGTGCTGCAAGGCGTGAACCTGGACAGACCTCTCCTTGACCAACAAAATACAAAGAAACCATGTGGGACTAAAAATAACTGAGTGTATGCACAGTTGGGGCAAATTATGAACAAAAAGATACAAACAGACCAAAAAACCTTACTGCCACTTCTGAAGAGCTGGGGGCCAAAAACAGGGTGTGGGGAGCAAAAGCAGGGTACAGAGCATGCTCCCTGCACTCAACACCACCAGAGGAGTGGGCCAAACACTTACGCCAGCCCTCCAGCCTGACCGCTGGACACACCCCTACCCTCACCCCATATAAGGAACTAGCTCGCCCCCCTCGGAGAGTGAGCAAGGGCACCTGTTACTCATTCTAGCTCCCCCTGCTGCAGCAGGGGCCCCAGTAAAGCTTTGCCTGAAGTTCTTGTCTGGCCTCTAGTCAACTTCTACTGATTAGGGAAGGCCAAGCACACTGGTCTGTATCATTTCCAGGTACAGAAGCTAGACCACCACTCCTCTCTCCCCAGTCCTCTTAACTCTTTCCCGTGGGAAAAGGAGTGAGTTACCTGACAGATGATTGACAGGAGGAAATCGGGCACGCTCTGTTGAGCCCTTTCCTCTTAGAGAGCCAGCTCCCTGGCCAGTTGTTCTTGCCTGACTGCTGCCCCGTGGCAGAAAACCTGATTCTGGCAGGACGCTTGAGTCACAGTCTAACCTCAGTTTAATTCTGGGGGTAGCTTTAGCAGACACACTTAGCAGCAGATCTAAGGCCACATTCACAAATTGACTTTTCAGTTACAATGATATTTTGATCTCCTAAGTCTGACTCTGTAAGTTCATCTCTCCATGGGTTGCAAACTCTATTAAGGGCCAGGATATTAGTCCCCCAAGAGAGCAATGGATTCATTATTTTTAATCTAACACAGAATGTGATTTTGAAATTAGCATTTTAATTTCAAAAATATGGGTATATTATCTGCAAATCTATTTTTCTTTTTTTTTGCGGTACGCGGGCCTCTCACTGTTGTGGCCTCTCCCATTGTGGGGCACAGGCTCTGGATGCGCAGGCTCAGCGGCCATGGCTCACGGGCCCAGCCGCTCCGCGGCATGTGGGATCTTCCCGGACCGGGGCACGAACCCGTGTCCCCTGCCTCGGCAGGCGGACTCTCAACCACTGCGCCACCAGGGAAGCCCTGCAAATCTATTTTTCTTAGAGATAAAAGCCCTAGCACTTTACACCATAAACTCAGAGCACTCATTATTACCTGCAGATGATGTAATAATTTCCAATACGTTGACATTTTAGTAAGTCCATAAAATAATGATGGGTCCAAAGGGAGAGATGGAGTATTTCAGCATGACACAAATGCTTACATCACTATGAAACACCTCCATTTGGAATTACCTGAGGCAGAGGATCCATGGACAGGAAAGACGAACAAGCATCATCTATCTGTAGAAAACAAAAATGCCAGTTACATCTTGGAAACAGAGAGAAGATAGCAAAAAATGGAAAGCAGATTTTACGAAGTCAAGTTACCTATGCAACATTAATTAAAGTTCCATGACTGTTCAGGACTCTGGATTTGGGAGGCAGGAGCCTTTTACACTATCTAAGGAAGTCCTGGAATTGGGATTTCCCCAAGATGCACCCCCAGGCACAGGGATATACATCCCTATTAACAGTCAGTAGGGATTATCAGAGCATAAAGATGCTTCAAACATTGAAGGGAAAAACTTATGGTATTATTCGGCCTGAGAAACCTGAGTAGTGACTAAAGAATGGCTCAAAATTAAGGAGCACCCTGCTATGTGGTTCTTTAAATCTAATCATATCTACATATAAATCTAATCACATCATCTAGATTAACATGATAATAGCATGTGTGCTAAATGACAAAGAGTGTAAGTAAAAAGTCTTACACAACATGGGCCATCTTCCCGTTCTCTACCAAGAAGCCAGCATGAGAAAATAGTTCTATTTTACAGTGAAGGTTTACTGAACTATGCTTGCCAACTAGCTGTCCTTGGCTTTTTGTTTTTTTTTTTTCGCCAAGTCATTTAATTTTTATTTTATATTGGGATATAGTGGATTTACAACATTATGTTAGTTTCAGGTGTACAGCAAAGTGGTTCAGTTATATATATACATATATCCATTCTTTTGCAGGTTCTTTTACCATATAGGTGATTACAGAAGACTGAGTAGAGTTCCCTGTGCTGTATAATAGGTTCTTGTTGATTATCTATTTTATATACAGAAGTGTGTATATGTTAATCTCACACTCCTAATTTATCTTGAGGGCTTCTTTCTGTGGAGTTATTTTTTTAATTAATTAATTTTATTTATTTATTTTTGGCTGCGTTGGGTCTTTGTTGCTGTGTGCTGGCTTTCTCTAGTTGTGGCGAATGGGGTCTACTCTTCCTTGCGGTGTGTGGGCTTCTCATTGCGGTGGCTTCTCTTGTGGAGCATGGGCTCTATGCATATGGGTTTCAGTAGTTGTGGCTTGTGGGCTCTAGAATGCAGGCTTCATAGTTATGGCGCATGGGCTTAGTTGCTCCGCGACATGTGGGATCTTCCTGGACCAGGGATTGAACCCGTGGCCCCTACATCGGCAGGTGGATTCTTAACCACTGAGCCACCAGGGAAGTCCCTCTGTGGAGTTTTGATGAGATGTTTAGGAGGCCTTGCCAAAGACCTTGTTTCCACTGTTCTGCACACACATTTGTGAAGCACTTTCTGCTGAATGTTATTACAAAGCTCTGCTGGGGGTACACCAGACCTTGGTAATGGTCTCGTGAAGGTTGAAAAAAGGATCCGTTTCTTCAATTTTTGTTGCACATTTAGGGAAAAAGCCTTCAGAGAGAAAACTTGGACCCTCTAATGCTTTGATGTCCTCATAAGTAAACCTCACGGTGGGAACTCCAAGATGGTTGATGAAGTAATCGGCATCATCTTGCATCTGTACAGAACTGATATTTGCTTCTGAGCACTCATCTCTTCTGGAACAGTTGAAATTATTTTTCTCAGCTACCAGTTGCTGAAGAGATGGTGAAGCTACAGGGTAGAGACTTGAGTTACCGCTTACAGGACTGTGGAGACTAACATAAGCCACAACATTTTTCTGCAGAACCTTCTTGAAATCCTCTCCCCATTCATATGAGCCAATATTTCCAAAAGCTGTTCCACCCCATGAACAGAAAACAATAGTGCAGTCTGGTCTCCACCCTTTCTTGACTCTTAACATCAAGATCCGAATAAAAGCTGTGATGATGGCAGTGCTGCTGGCCCATTCTTGTCCATTATAACTGTATGCGGTATGATGATGGCTGCCAACTATGATATAACGGTCTGGAGATGTCGAGCCTTTTTTTGTTTGTTTGTTTTTGTTTTTGCGGTGCGCGGCCCTCTCACGGTTGTGGCCTCTCCCGTTGCGGAGCACAGGCCTCCAGACGCGCAGGCTCAGCGGCCATGGCTCACGAGCCCAGGCGCTCCGCAGCATGTGGGATCTTCCCGGACTGGGGCACGAACCCGCGTCCCCTGCATCGGTAGGCGGACTCTCAACCACTGCGCCACCAGGGAAGCCCCGAGCCTTTTAAATATCCAACAACATTAGTAACTGTTTCAAATTTTGTGACTGTCTAAATCTGCATGCTGACAATTCTTTCCTCATTATTTGGAAGTTCTAGAGGGCTACAGGCACTGTGTGTGATTCTATCTTTCAGCGAAGATGCTGAGATGGGGTGCACTAGTAGAGAGGTGAGGTTTGATCGGTTTTGTCTAAAGCTTCCATCTGCTAGTGTTGGAGGGTCTCCTGCAGAGGCGGGGGGGGCGGCTGTGGCTCACCGTGGCGACAAGGACACTGGCAGCAGAAGTTTTGGGAAGTACTCCTTGGCGTGAGCTCTCCCAGAGTCCACAATTAGCCCCACCAAAGAGCCAGGTAGGCTCCCGTGCTCTGTCCTCAGCTTTTATCCTTAAAAGAAACCTTGAAAGATCTTAAACTGTAGTATGAGATTTATACTAATCATTAAAAAACTGTGCTGAGAAGTTAAGCACTAAGCTAGGTGTCTAGAGTTATCTATGGCATTTATTTCTTTGGCGGCCTTTTAAAATGGGACTGGAAAAAATGGTACTGATGCTTGTCTGTCTGGGATGATTTAGGTTGAGTCCTATTTATGGCATAACATCTCAGGGGCCCCCTTCTAGTTTCAGAATTGTTTGTTGAATTTAATTTAATTGCCATTCTCACACTAAACTGAAGGGGGATGATCATACCCTTTAGTCATAATTTCTCAAGCTACTCTGGTTTCCAAGTTGAACATGAACTAATATATATAATTCTGTAATTTAGAGAATAACAAAGGTATACGGTATGATAGAAAAGCATACGTTTATGTCTCCTTTTTATGTTCACAGAACTTATCCTCTCTATATATCACAAATACTGGGAGAATTGTTTTATTCTATTTGTCCCTTGTGTCCATCCACCTGCTCCCTCTTCCATGCCATATAAACCCAGAATCATGGATACAAACACACCCAGACAGTGGTAAACTTCTTGAGGGAAGGGGCTACCTAATGTGCCCAAATAAGTGTTCAATAAATATTCTTTAATTAAATTGCATTGAGTTTGTGGGGAAAAAAATAAAAAGGGAAGTCAATTGAGAAGGGAAAGCGAAAAAGATACCCTTTTAAGCTTCAAATTGTGACTAATGCTTTATGTATCACCCCCAAATGCGATTTAATTTGCTCTAGTAGGGTAGGAGGAAGTGGTCCCTCTCGAAATTGTGGTGATATTTAGGTATCTGAAGACTTTACATGCTCAAGGGGAAAGCTGTCCACCCCCAGCCCAGGCTGCTCATTTGTATGAGGTGGCCGTGTCCAAGGACAGCGGACCCTTGAACTTCAGGGCTCACTAATCAGTGCATCAATATGGCTTGGATAAAAACATCAGAATAAGAAAAAACACCAATTAATCAAATTAGGAGATAACTGCAAAGCTTTTCAGTTTTTGTTCTCCTTTCTTTAAAAGGCACGGCTGCACTGCCCACCCACTCTCCCTTTGGGTAAGCATTTGTTCACTTCACTCAGCTTATGGCCCTAATGGTTTTAAGTGCCACTAATGCTTTTGAGAACTCTGTGGAGTCCATCGATGAACCCGTTTGAAAATGGTTAGGTCTCTGTATACGCTTTGAAAAGTATGTGTTTCTAGCATCTGAATAGCCATGTAATATTTAAAACCTCCAGCAGAAAGCTTAACTATATGCTCTTAGCATCTTCTTTAAGTATCTTTTTCTATAAAAGAGCGTACAGTGCTTTTACAGCTCCATTTGAGTTTTTTCCCCAGCATTATCATCTAAAAGTTTTTTTCAAAGATTTTCCTCAGAAATATAATTTCAGGCCAAACTAAATGTTTCTGTACTCTACATTAATATCTGTTTTTAAATTATTCTTCATCTTGCTTATATTTTTCTAGCATGTATTATGATATACCAAGGCAGAGGCCCTTAAAATAGTCTTACAAATTTCTGTGCTATTTAAGACTCTTTAGTACTTGGCCCTTATCATCTGTCTTATCTTTGCCCTTATGTATTTTGTTAGGGGGGTGGCTTAGGTATAAAGGGCATTCTCCTCAGTTCATAGCTTTCTATCATCACTGGACTCACTTTCTTTATCCTTTTATATTTCCATTTCATACTCCTATACCATCCTCCCATAAGCAGCTCTTCTAATGTATTTGATGTGTATCCTCTGTTTATGTTCTTATAAAATCTGTACTGCTGTTTGCTGTGCACATATGGTATTTTCTTACTTTTTTTTTTTTTTTTGCGGTACGCGGGCCTCTCACTGTTGTGGCCTCTCCTGTTACGGAGCACAGGCTCCGGCCGCGCAGGCTCAGCGGCCATGGCTCACGGGCCCAGCCGCTCCGCGGCATGTGGGATCTTCCCGGACTGGGGCACGAACCCGTGTCCCCTGCATCAGCAGGCAGACTCTCAACCACTGCACCACCAGGGAAGCCCTTACTTTTCTTAGCTTAACACTATACTTTAAGACCTCTCCCTGCTCCTGGATACCTCTAGTGTGTTGCTCCTAACTGCCATAGAGTATTTATAATGTGCATGCACTACATGTTGCCTACCTACTCCCCAGTGATGCGAGGCCGGTTCCCTCCACTCCTCCCATTACCTCCTTGTATCTGTCCTGCACATATGGTTCTGTAGGAGAATATGTTTGGGCTACATACTCAGGAGAGGGCATGCTAGACCATGGGGATATCTAGGTGGCTTTCCAGATGGCTACACCAGTTGACACTCTCATCAGCAATGCATGGGGATTCCTACACCCTACATCCTTGCTAACGTTTGCCATTCTCTAGATTTCAATTTTTTGCCAGTCTAACGGATAGAAAGTGACAATATTTTTGTCTTAATTTTCATGTCATTGTTACTAATGGATTTGAGCATCTCTTTAGATGCTTGTTGGTCTTTAGGTTTCCTCTTTATAAATTGTTCTATAATTTGACTATTTTTACTTTGGATTCCTGTCTTTATCCAATTAGCTAGAATTTCTTAGATATTCTAGAAACTAATTCCTTATCAGTTTTAGGCACTGTCAATATCTTCTTTCAAAGGCTCTGACATTTTTTCAATGGAGTCCTTTGTTGAAAGAAATCTTTACTTTTTTTCTTTTTTTTTGCTGTACGCGGGCCTCTCACCGCTGCGGCCTCTCCCGTTGCGGAGCACAGGCCTCCAGACGCGCAGGCTCAGCGGCCATGGCCCATGGGCCCAGTCGCTCCGCAGCATGTGGGATCCTCCCAGACCGGGGCACGAACCTGCGTCCCCTGCATCAGCAGGCGGACTCTCAACCACTGCGCCACCAGGGGAGCCCAGAAATCTTTACTTTTAATGTAATTCAAGTCATGAAGTTTTTGGCCTTATAATTTATGGTGGAAGTTTTTCATGGAAATTTTTTATGGAAAAACTTATTAAAATTTGTGGAAAGAAGCCTTTCCCTGCTCCTAGCTCACAAAGATGTTTTTCTAATAGAAAAGATATTTCCTATTAACTCTATAATTTTACCCTGTATGTTTAGACCTTTAATCCACCTGGAGCCCACCTTTTATGGGGTGTTAATTTTATGTTTCTCTATACAGTGAGCCAGTTTCTCAACCCTCATTTGCCGAACAATCTGTCCTTTTGCCTCTGAATTTTAGTGTTACTTCTACTATAAGTTAAGTTCATGTGCACATGCATTTGTCTCAGGTTGTCTTAGGTTGGGTTCCCCCAGAAACAGACCTTGAGATAAGGATGTGGATATGAGTAGATCATTTGGAAGATAACCCAAAAAGCACTGGTAGAAGGGTGGAGAAGTAAAACAGGGAAGGGAAGGAATCCAGTCAAGGGTATGTTATCAAGCAGGTTACCGCCATTGTAACTGGGATCAATCTGCCTGGGGTACTCTGAGACACAATGCAGAATACATCTCAGAGTTATCCCACCTGAGGGGAGAGGCAGCTAAGGTATTCATCCACCAACTCTCTTGGGTCACCAACTGATGGCTATTCCTGTGGTGGGGGCATTTGGTCCCAGGCACTTCTGGTCTGTCCTGAGCATAGGCCAAACAGACAGAGTCACAGGTGCTCGCAATTAGAAACAGTAAGTTTGGAGTGTGCTAGAATGGTGAATGACAAAGGGATATGACAGGACACTGACAGTGTCTGCTAAACTCTCCAAGCTCTAGTCTCAGTTCCACTGGTTCATTCATCTATTCTTACGCCCTCACCATACCTTTTTTGTTAGTACAATTTCTTAGTATATCTTGAAATCTGGTAGGGCAAGTTCTGGCTCTTAGCTCTTTATATTTAAAATTTCCTTAGCCATTTGTAGACCTTTATTTTTCCACATCAATTTTAGGTTAAATTTATAAACTTTCCAAAAAGAAGTTAAGTGGAATTCTGATTGGGTTGCATTGATTTTATGGGGTTTACATTGACTCATTTAGGTAGAATTGATATTTTTATTACATTAAATTAATTGTTCCCTCCAAAAGCAAAGAACGTCTCTCCATATATTCACATTATCTTCTAATTCCTTTATTAAAATTTAATTTTTTCTCCATAAGCCATTGTGTATTTTTGGTTAATTCCTAGATACTTATAGTTTTTGTTGCCATTGTGAATGATGTAATATTTTCATGTTACTTTTTCCTAGTGAAAAGAAATGTTATTGATTCTTGTATATTGGTATTATATCCAAAACTCTTCTGAATTCTCATCTTAGCTCTAATAGTTTAAGAGCGAGCAATTTATTAATGTAATTCATCATGATTATAGATTAAAGGAGAAAAGGCATATTGCTTATCTCAATATTGGTGCAGATAAAATATTTGATTAAGTTCACATTTTATTTAGGCTTAACGAAACTCTTAGGAAGACAGGAGAAGAATAGAAGTTCCTTAACTAGGTAAAGGTTATATAACAAAATTCTAGAGCAAATTTATACCCTATGGAGAAGCTTTAGTTACATTTATTTGTATAACATAGTACTGGAGGCCTTTGGCCAATGATTAGAAGGAAAGAAGAAATTGTTTCTTCAGTGCTTATTGTATTACTATAGCACCTTTTTGGCATCAGATATTTTTCTAGGAATTTATTCATTTCATCTAAGTTTTCAAAATTATTACCATATAACTGTCCATAATACTTTGGCAGGGGTAATAGCTTATTGAAATATAATTCAGATTCTGTACAATTCGCCCATTTAGAGTGTACAATTCACTAGTTTTTTTTTTTAAGCTATTATCCCATTTATCTAGAAAGAAAATAACAGCTTGATATAATAGCCTTCTAGAGAATATATATGTACACACAGAAATTAGGCTTGTGGGTCAGGATAAATGTCAGAATTTAACCCTGATGGTAGCAAGAATTAGCTTGCCTCAGATGAAGGCTATAACTCAACTAGTTAGAGCAGAGAATGCCTTAAGGTAGTAGAACAGCTGCCGCTTCCCAGTGCCCTTCTTTTCTCTCCCTGAGATATGCCCTAAATCTGTGGGTTTATGGGACTAACGCAGGATGGGAGTCCCATCAGATTAGAGGGGCACTGATTCTCCTCAATCTGTTTTTTTCTTTATCAGTTTAGAGGGTGATGTCATTGATAGGTAAAGCAGTAAATCTATACTCTAACTACCTTGTTACTGGACCTAAAGTTCATGTTTTGAATACAGACCTTCAAACTGAACCACAGAACATAGGAACTCTCTGGTTCAGAGCTACAAATAACAAGGGGTCTTTCCATAGGGCCTTTGCAGCCACGGACTTTTTAAATTACAAGTCATGACCCACCACTGTCCATCCCTTAGTTGATAACTTTTGTCTAGGCCAGTATGATGACTCCAGACCAACATGACACAATTCACTAGTTTTTAGTGTTATTTACTGAGTTGTGCAAACTTTGCCAGTCAATTGTCCATAATACTTATTTAAAACATTTAAAATTTTTTTTGTTTTTATTTTTTATTAATTTTTATTGGAGTATGGTTGCTTTACAACCATGTGGTATGTAAACCATATGGTTGCTTGTGTTAGCCTCCACTGCACAACAAAATGAATCAGCCATACACATACAGATATCCCCTCTCTTTTGAACTTCCCTCCCATTTAGGTTACCACAGCGCATTAGGTAGAGTTCCCTGTGCTATTACAGTATGTTCCCATCAGATGTTTATTTTATACATAGTATCAATAATGTATATGTGTCAATCCCAGTCTCCCAATTCCTCCCACACCACCACTTTCCCCCTTGGTATGGATGGATAAAGAAGATGTGGTACATGTATACAATGGAATACTGCTCAGCCATAAAAAGGAATGAAATTGGGTCATTTGTAGAGACATGGATGGACCTATAAAGTGTCATACAGAGTGAAGGAAGTCAGAAGAAGAAAAGCAAATATCGTATAAAACATTTTTTAAATCTCTCTTTTTCTTGGTGATCTACCCTTTTTCAGTGTATGTCTTTTTTTATCTTTATCTTCTCCTCTGCCTTTTTAAGTCAGTACTGCCAGTGCTTATTAACATTTTGAAAGAACAAACATATGATTTTGTTAATATTGTTGAGTTTTTCTCTCCTCTCTCTTTTTAATATTTATTTCTGCCCATATTTTTATTATTTACTTCATTCCTGTTTCTTTGAATTTTCTCTGTTGTTCTTTTCTCCCACATTTTTCAGTTGAATGCTACGCATATTTGTTTTTAAACTTTCTTTTCTCCTGATAAATATATATGAAGTTAAAATTTCTTTCTAGTTACTGTTTTAGTTGTAGCATACAAATTTTGACTCATAATATTTTTAATGTCATTCTTTTTCAGTCTACGGCTATTTACCGAAATTCCACTTATTTTCCTAACAGATGGGATATTTAAGTTATACTTTTGTTAATAGTTTCTAACTTTATTGCATTATGATTGCAAAACATTTAAAATGGAACCTAAGTGATGAAAACTTTGTCTTCTAAGACATGGTCTGTTTTTTTAAAATGCCCCAATTATTCTCAAAAAGAATGTTCATACTGTTTAGTACAGGTTTTTAAAAATATTTCTAATAGTTAAAATTCAAATTTATTAATTGTACTGTTGGGTCTTTGACATATCTACTTGTGTGCTATTTGCTTTAACTATCAGTTTTGAGAAAGAAATATTAAAATATCCAACTACAAATGTTCATTTATCTATTTTCCCCTGAATTTCTATCAACTGTTAAATAAATTTTGAGATTGTTCTGTTAATATATATTAATGATGGCTGTACTTTTTTGCTCTGTTGTTCTTTTATCAGCGTATAAGATCCTGCTTTGTCTGTTAAAATGGTTTGTGCATTCAAATTCTATTTTATCAGATATTAAGACTGCTACTCCAATTTTCTTGCAGTTTATATTTGCTTGGTATGTCATTTTCCATTCTTAGCCATTTTTTCTTTTCTGCTTTCAGTGTGACTCTTACAGAGATCATATTGCCAAATCTGTTTTTAAAATCCAGCCTGAGAATCTCTTTTAAGGGGTGTAGTTTAGCACATTCGTATTTATTATAATTACTCTATTATTAGGACATATTTCTGCCACCTTAATTTACCACTTACTGTATTTTTGGTTTCTTCTTCATCTTTCCTTCTTTCACTTGATAAAGAGAATAATTCTGAATTCAGAATGTCAGTAAAATCACAGTTGTCCCAAAGCTCAATTACATTATTTCACTTCACCATGATAATTTTAAAAAGGGTAAAGTTTCCACTAGTTTGCGTAAGGATAATTCTTTACCTCATTCCACAATTGTAATTCTTGTTCCAGCTGTAATCCTTGAGGCAATATTGGAGCACCTAAAAATAAAGTTTTGGATGATAAAGTTTTGATTTACTTTTGGATGATATTTCTCATTTTTCACTGTACATCACTACCCTCCTATTTCAACTAGATATTTCAACATCTGACTTAGTATAAAGAGACATAATTATTAAATAAACCTTAAAACATTACAAAGACATTACTCTCAAGAGTGAATTTCTTATATGTCTACACAAAAACTTGTACATGAATGCACATAGCAGCATTATTCATAATAAGCTCAGAGCAGAAACAATGCAGATGTCCATCACCTGGTAAACAGATAAACAAAATGTAGTACATCCACACAATAGAAAATTGTTGGCAATAAAAAGGAATGAACTACTGATATATGCTTCAACAGAGACGAATCTCAAACATATCATGCTAAATCAAATAAGCCAGATGCAAAGGATCAAATACTGTATGAATCCATTCATATGGAATGTCCAGAGAAGGCAAACCTATAGTGACAGAAAGACTAGTGGTTGCCTGGGGCTGATGGTAGGAATGCGGATTGACTGCAAATGGACATAACAGATATTTGGGGGGTGATGGAAAATTGTGATAGCTGCACAACTTTTTTTTTTTTTTTTTTGGTGGAGATGAAACAACACCTTATTTGTTAAGGAGGAGTAAAAGTACAAAAAGGCTTATACGACAGAACATAAAAAAGTGAGAAATCCATTGTACTTAATTCAGAACGCTTGAAGACTCGTCTATGCCACTATGTATGAATAATGCAGGGGCAGAAATTTATTACAGACACATATATTTTGGTTTGGATTTAGTGCTGGACCTTGTTTGACTTAAATCTTGTAAAGAATGATATTCAACTAACTGAAATAACATTTTTCAAGTAAGACAATGCCTCCAGGGTATTGCCAGTGTGATCCTGAAACAAAATTTGGATGATGAAGAATCAGATAAAATTTATGCAAATGGTATGATGTTGTAGCACGTTAACTATGATGAGTGAGGATCTTTTTTTCTTCTGCTTTTTTTCTTCCCAGTTTTATGAAGATGTAATTGACATACAGCACTGAATAAGTTTAAGGTATACAGCATAATGATTTGACTTACAGATATTGTGAAATGATTATCACAATAAATTTAGTTAATATCCATCACCTCATACAGATACCAAAAAAAAAAAACCGTTTTTTTCCTTGTGATAAGAACTCTCAGAATACACTGTCTTAACTTTCAAATATACCACAGAGCAGTGTTCACTACAGTCATCATGTTGTATGTTACAACCCTAGTGCTTACTCATCTTATAACTGGAAGTTTGTACCTTTTGATCACCTTCATCCAAACTTATCTTACCATAAATCACAAATTAATTTAAATTAAAAGACAAATGAAAACTTCCAAAATGTATGAAACATATTTAATAAAATGTGATGGTAAATATCCTTATAATATAGAACTCTTTCAAATCAATACAGAAAAGAAAACATTAATAGGCAAATGACTGCCCAACTCCTTAAGTCTACTTAAAAATCACTGAGTTGCAACATAATAAAGGCCATGTATGACAAACCCACAGCCAACATCATTCTCAATGGTGAAAAACTAAAACCATTTCCACTAGGATCAGGAATAAGACAAGGTTGCCCACTCTCACCACTGTTATTCAACATAGGTTTGGAAGTTTTAGCCACAGCAATCAGAGAAGAAAAAGAAAGAAAAGGAATCCAAATCAGAAAAGAAGTAAAGCTGTCACTGTTTGCAGATGACATGGTACTATACATAGAGAATCCTAAAGATGCTACCAGAAAACTACTAGAGCTAATCAATGAATTTGGTAAAGTAGCAGGATACAAAATTAAGGCACAGAAATCTCTTGCATTCCTATACACTAATGATGAGAAATCTGAAAGAGAAATTAAGGAAACACTCCTATTTACCACTGCAACAAAAAGAATAAAATACCTAGGCTAAGGAGACAAAAGACCTGTATGCAGAACACTATAAGACACTGATGAAAGAAATTAAAGATGATACCAGCAGATGGAGAGATATACCATGTTCTTGGATTGGAAGAATCAACATTGTGAAAGTGACTCTACTACCCAAAGCAATCTACAGATTCAATGCAATCTCTATGAAACTACCACTGGCATTTTTCACAGAACTAGAACAAAAAATTTCACAATTTGTATGGACACACAAAAGACCCCGAATAGCCAAAGCAATCTTGAGAAACAAAAACGAGCTGGAGGAATCAGGCTCCCTGACTTCAGACTATACTACAGAGCTACAGTAATCAAGACAGTATGATAATGGCACAAAAATAGAAATATAGATTAATGGAATAGGCTAGAAAGCCCAGAGATAAACCCATGCACCTATGGTCACCTTATCTTTGATAAAGGAGGCAAGAACATACAATGGAGAAAAGACAGTCTCTTCAATAAGTGGTGCTGGGAAACCTGGACAGCTACATGTAAAAGAATGAAATTAGAACACTCCCTAACACTATACACAGAAATAAAAATGGATTAAAGACCTAAATGTAAGGCCAGACACTATCAAACTCTTAGAGGAAAACATAGGCAGAACACTCTTTGACATACATCACAGCAAGATCTTTTTTGATCTACCTGCTAGAGTAATGGAAATAAAAACAAAAATAAACAAATGGCACCTAATGAAACTTAAAAGCTTTTGCACAGCAAAGGAAACCATAAACAAGGCGAAAAGACAACCCTAAGCATGGGAGAAAATATTTGCAAAGGAATCAACGGGCAAAAGATTAATCTCCAAAATATATAAACAGCTCATGCAGCTCAATAAGAAAAAAACAAACAACCCAATCCAAAAATGGGCAGAAGACCTAAATAGACATTTCTCCAAAGAAGACATACAGATGGCCAAGAAGCACATGAAAAGCTGCTCAACATCACTAATTATTAGAGAAATGCAAATCAAAACTACAATGAGGTATCACCTCACACCAGTTAGAATGGGCTTCATCAGAAAATCTACAAACAACAAATGCTGGAGAGGGTGTGGCGAAAAGGGAACACTCTTGCACTGCTGGTGGGAATGTAAACTGATACAGCCACTATGGAGAACAGTATGGAGGTTCCTTAAAAAACTAAAAAGAGAATTACCATATGACGCAGCAATCCCACTACTGGGCATATACCCAGAGAAAACTGTAATTCAGAAAGACACATGCACCCCAATGTTCATTGCAGCACTATTTACAATAGCCAGGTCATGGAAGCAACCTAAATGCCCATCGACAGACGAATGGATAAAGAAGAGGTGGTACATATATACAATGGAATATTACTCAGCCATAGAAAGGAACGAAATTGGGTCATTTGTTGAGATGTGGATGGATCTAGAGACTGTCATACAGAGTGAAGTAAGTCAGAAAGAGAAAAACAAATATCGTATATTAACACATATATGTGGAACATAGAAAATGGTACAGATGAACTGGTTTTCAAGGCAGAAATAGAGACACAGATGTAGAGAACAAACGTATGGACACCAAGCGGGCAAAGCAGCTGGGGGTGTGGTGGTGGTGGTGGGATGAATTGGGCGATTGGGATTGACATGTATACACTGATGTGTATAAAATTGATAACTAATAAGAACCTGCTGTATAAAAAAAGAGAAAACCTGTTTATTAGGTTTATAGACATGTGTGCAATTAAATAAAACAAACACTACTGTTACCTTGAAAAAAAAAATTGACCAACTCAATGAAACCTTGTGAATACAATGTTAAAAAGTATAACTTTGGGGCTCCCTGGTGGCGCAGTGGTTGAGAGTCCGCCTGCCGATGCAGGGGACACGGGTTCGTGCCCCAGTCCGGGAAGATCCCACATGCCACGGAGCGGCTGGGCCCGTGAGCCATGGCCGCTGAGCCTGCGTGTCTGGAGCCTGTGCTCCGCAACGGGAGAGGCTACAACAGTGGGAGGCCCATGTACCGCAAAAAAAAAAAAAAAAAAAAAAAAGTATAACTATGAATCATAAAATTTTAATTTAGTATGAAAAGATAAGAATGGAAAATTATATTGAAGCTATGTGGAACTATGTTTATAGACAACAGGAAGAGAAAATAAAAATGTAAATATTGCTTGATAGGATAATGAGATTAGAGGTGGTCTTTTAAATTTTTCATTGTTATGCTAATATAATACCTTTATAAAAACTAAAAATCGTCAAACAACACATTTTTTAAAAATTGTGGTAAAATATACAAAACAAAATTTATCATTTTAACCATTTTAAAGTGGACAGTTCAGTGATATTAAGTCAACAAATTTTTAAAACTTTCAGATGGCACCTGAATAAAAGATGTGTTGTCCATTGGTGATTTTAACGTATCTGGAATAGAGCTAAAGTCACCACAAAACTTTTTCTGGGAAATTGGCAGATCATAAACATAAAAAATTTATTTTGCTTTATATTAAACCTTATCATTTTACTGCTTCAAAATTCAAATTTACTCACAAGAAAGAGTCAGTTTCATATTAGATTTGGTTTCACAAATGCTGCTCCTGCTATTCATTCTTATCACCAGAAAAAAAAAGACTATTTGTGACTAATGATAATATGCTCCAGAAAATAAAGAGTTAAGGTCTCTTAGAAACAATACAAATGTTATCAGTAGAAGTAAATTATAGCAAATTTATACATTCAGGAGAATGTGAAACTTATACCACTGATTGTTAAAGGGTTTTAAGAGCTTTTTATTACATTTGGTAACAAAATTATAGGCTTAGTTGTAAAATCCAGGGTTAACTAACATTGGGAAAATTAACTATACATTACAGTAAACATTTAGAAAATGTTTTTCTAAAATGTTCAATCTAGGTCAATAAAATTGTCTGTAGAAGTAAAAATAATAATAAAATAAAATAAAATAAAATGTATCATGTCCTTTAACCTTCATACCAACCTTTTAAGTTAGCTATTCTACTTATTCCCATTTTAAGATGAGGAAATTGAAGGAAGGAAAGATTAAGTAATTTGTCTCAGGTCACCAAAATATATACATGGCAGAAGCAGATTTCAAACCAGACTCCAAATCCTGACAGATTTTTTTTTTCTAATTCTACCACTTTTCAGATGTCTTGCCTTGAGTGCACAAACATTTGTGCTAGTATTTAATCTATGTTCTAATAATAGTAATAGTATTTCGCTACATTTTCTGTACCCAGCATTAGAAGTAACTTACAGGGGTCATGTAGTCCATAGTAGAGAGTTGATCTGTTTGAATCCCCTTTCATGGGACAGCTATTCAAGGTGGACAAATGAACTTACACACTTCTCAATTAAATATTTCCCACCCTAGCACAAATGTATATCCCAAAGTCACTGTTGTCTGGTGGATATTACTCTGAGCTGATTCTGTTTTCAGGAGGGGATAAAGCTGTGCTTCTCAAATTTTCATGCAAAACACCTGGTGATCTTACTTAAATGAGCTTCTGATTCAGTCATTCGGGGACAGGCCCAAGAGTCTGCATTTCTAGCAAGCTTCCCGGTGATACTGATGCTGCTGGTCCATGAATAACTGTGAATAGCCAGGGGGAGTGAGCACCGCATTGTAGAAAGAAACAGAGGATGCCTCTTATTTGACAGAACTAGGGAGCTCAAATAAACATTTTAGGTGTAACCTTTTTAACAAGTCTGAATATTTCCAAAAGGGGTATATGAATGTTGTCATGAAAAAAAATCTAAAATCCATAGGCCCATTCCTTGCAGCTTGGATGCATTACCCATCTGTTTTTACTAAGAGTGCACAGCTTTGAAAAATAGGAAGGTAAAAGAAAGAGGAATGGAGGGAGAGAGCAGTATTTGATTGAAGAGAACCAGAGTCAAGTATGATGCAGGGAAATGCACAAGGAATTCCACGTGTTGGATTCAGTCTTCACCTGCCTGTACTTCTGATTTCTCCACTCAAGATACCATGGTTAATCTCTGTTTGACAGGTCATTCCTGTTTAAAGAATACAGTTTCCTATTATTTCTTCTCCTGACCAACCCCCATCCTCCAGTAAAAGTGGAAGCTCCCCTCCCTACTGCCTTACCAAGAGCATGGAGAGTTTGCCTCCTTCCATGTCCCCAAGCTTGCATGGGCCACACCAAAATTGCCATTATGTATAACCTAGTCCCAAGCACTTATATAATCGAAAGGGGGGTACTTTGGGGCTCTTACACGAAACACAGTCTCCGGGTAAAAAGGTTAGAGAAGCCAAAATTTCAAAATGTTTATCTATAATTTACAGAAAACCATTAACATCCTATGACTGAATCCAAACATAAGGGAAAAAATTTCCCCCTTTGTCTATTTGTTAACTGAAGTTGATGTGATTTACCTCTCAAGATACCCCAGATGTGGGCTTTATACTCATCAAATAGCCGTACTAGATACTTTCACAAGTATTGTCAGGGACGGTGCCGCTGTCATCTACAGCCTAAAAACTGCACTGTTTTTGATCAATCAGTTTCAAGTTAAGTGAAATCTTTAGTCTTATACTGTACAATCTAACTAATGCAAATAATATGGATAGACAACTTGTGATCTGTAAATATACCATGTGTAAGAGAAAGAAAAACAGACTTGATTATTCTAAAAGTGGTATCAATTTTCTTTTCTCATTGCTAGTACTTAACTAGTGTAGTGTTTGGAAGTCAGAAACTGTTACTGAATTTTAAGAATTTTAGTTTTAATTAAAATTTTAATTAAATTTTAAATTTAATTTTAAGAATTATTCCATGAATAAGGGCCTGAGTAGGAAAAGACACTTCTTAATTTAGTCTTGGGCACTTGATCACTTATTGTCAGGGGCCACATGAAGTGACAGTTTGTTGCAGATATACAAATGTGCCCCTCTTTCAGGAAATGTCCTTCTATATTTTAATGTTCTCTGAATAGTAAACCATTTCCAGCCACCGAATCTGTGGCTGGTCCTTTATCTTCCCATTGCTATTTTATGCTCTGCTAACTCATTTTTGCCAAGGACGTTGCACTTATTGACGTGCTTTTTTTTCCCTCTGGCATTGTGGCATTTGCTTTGTTGTTTTTCAATACATCCACTTGCGTGTTGTGTAATGATTAATCTTGGTAGATTATCTCCCAGTTTTGCTTATGTATGTCATGCTTCCCCTCCAGTGCTATCTTTAGGGTCTCAGGACTAGGGCAGATCAGACTAGGAAAAATTCACCCTCTTCCCTCCCCGTCACATTTTTAGAGAGATAAAATTAAGTTTTTGGTATCAAGAGCAGATCTGAAGGGGAAAGAAGACAGAAAAGGGTAGTCTATGGGGTCTCTGTGTAGGGAAAGAGGTATCTCATCCCTTTGCTTGAGAAATATTGGGGATATTTATGAAATGATCGGTCAACCACCAGATACGCTCTTTTGAAAATAAAAGCCAAGACTTGCCTTTTTAAGAAATCAGCTGCTGCTCTCTATAGTTTCTGCTCAATCACCAGAAGACTGAAAACTCCCCTGCCTCCCCACCAAAAAGAAGTTACCTCCCACTGATGCAAAAATCACTGCAAGCATATGGTACGTAACATCATGGAAAGTACATGTGCTTTACAGAGGAAAAAAATTAAACTATGATTATCTGCTTCCTCAATAAGGTAAATAAAAATTACCAAACTAATTTTACCAATAAAAGATTAATATTACTTTGCATAAGTCATGCTGTAGCACTGCTGAATATGTGATGGAGAAGGTTTAGGTCTCCTAGCTTCTGACTGCTTAGATTTCATAGCCAAATTACCTTGCTTTTCAAGCACAGGTGTTCCCACCTCCCTACATCTCCAGTTCCTTAAGGAAAGGGGGAAAACAATGACAGAAAAAAAAAAAATTAGGAAAAGAATAATAGTTTCAGTTCCCCCACCTCTACCTGAAGGCTGGGCTACGTGCTAAGAAAGGTCCCTACAGTTATGGTTTCAAGTCCCTAACGTTCTGAGCAATGATGAAACAGTCAGCCCTCCTTTATCCTACTGACAGGAAGGAGAGCAGAGGGAAACTAAGAGGACCTGCTGAGAAGCTAGAAAATTCATGATCTTAGTAGGTCAGTGGCTGGCACTGGAGGGGCCCTGGCTCAGAGCTGGGAGATGAGGGATGGTCCCCTCAAGGTACCTGGAAAGGTAACCTTAAGGGAACAGGGAAGTGATCTCTCCACTGGAACAAGTTGCATCTGCTCTACACTGTCTCCCAAGCTTCAGACCCCCCTTCCTGACCTTGCTTTTGCTTTTCCCACACCTTTCCTCTAAGCAAAGCTCAGGAAGTCCCTACTGTTATCAAACCACAACTGCCTTCACTGGCTTTAGCTGTAGCACTGACTGAAAGCCCGGCTTGCACATTTGCTTCTCCAACTCCGCATTGTAAGAAGGTCTCTATTCCTTTTCCTGATCTGGTCCCTGAAAACCTATGAGGCACAGAGCTGACTCTTTCCCCATCTATCCGGCCAGAACGGGGCATGTTATTGCTCGGGATTATCTGAACAGACAGGAGCTCACTCACCAAGGAAGTTGAGCACTTTGCAAGTTGACCTCGCATCAGCAGGGGAAGTATCAAACCTACTCTAGTTTTGCTTCACTGTCAATCCCTCCAGTGATTGCAGTCAAAGGAAGAGCATTTTCATTTTCACTGTTTTAACTCCCATTACCCGAGGGAGCCGTACAAGTTTCCACCGACCTCAGGCTGCCCGGCCTGGGGATTTAGGCCAGGCCCAGTTCCGCGCTCGAGCCCGGACACTGGCACCTGCGCCGCTGGCTGCCCTGGGGCGCCGACCCGCTCCTGTGATTAAGAGCGAGAACCTGGAGAGCCCTGCGGCACGAGGGGGTGGCAAATCTCAGAAGCCAAGAGAAGAGGCAAGAAAGGGAGGGAAGAGAGCGCGGCGATCACAGCGGGGAGGAGCGGCGCGGGACCAGGCGGTGGCGCGGGTGCCCTGGGAGGCACGGGGTCGGCTTACCTCCGCAGGTGTCCGCGCAACAAGACAGCAGTAGTAGCAGGAGGAGCGGGGACGCAGCGGCCACCTGACCGGGGGGCGGCCCGGGGCGGCGGCTCGCGGCTCGCAGCATCCCGGGACCCTGCATGGCACCGGCCCGCGCTCCAAGCGATGCTCTGGCTGAGCCTCTGCGTCCCTGGCGCGCTGTTCGCCCAGTTCGGCCGCCAGACCGACCCACCCGCGCTCTGCCAACTTTTAAATCTCGCGGACACGTGGGCTGAGGCGGCGAGGTCCCCGCGCGCGTCACCTCCCCGCCCCCGGCCTCCCTCGCGTCACTCCCAACCCGCTGCCGGCTCCCGCGCCCCCTTCACAAGTTTCTGATTCAGAGTACCACTCATTTTCGTCGCCCCCGCCCTAGGGTCTCTGGGATAGAGGAGAATGGAATTAAAACGAGGCGAGTCTCTTCCCTTCTTTGGAAGCAATGAATGGGAGCTGGAGGGAAATGGCAAGCCAGGCAGCCCGAAGAGGCTGGGATGCCGGTTTTTACGCTGGACGGTGGCGATGCTCTGCCTGGGACACCCCTTATGCACCTTCCCCGGGAAGCCTTCTCTGCCTCTCCCTCCTGTCTTAGCGCTCCAGTCACCACCTCGGTGCAAGTACCTCTGTCCTGTCCCCTTGCTCATCCTCAGCTCCTGGCCCAACGCCCAGGGCGTGTTAGAGCAACACAGGTTCATGGTGGCGGTGTTCCCCAAATTCCTACCTGGTCTGAGACCTTTTAGGGAAAAGCAGTTGTCTGTTAAAGACGGTTAAGAAGAAAGGGCTGCTGAGGCTTGCCCACACCACATTTCTAACAGTTCTAGAAGGTCTCTGGCTGTCCTGTGGAATTCCAGTCCTAAGGTACCTCCCTTTCGTATGCATTTCTCCTGCTGTCACTCCCTAGCTGTTGCATTCTGATTTCCAGAGTGACCTGACTTCTGCTATCCCTCTCCATACTTTCCTTCTTAAGCGGAAACATCCACGAAGCAGCCTCCTCCAGGGCACCAGCTGATACAGTTTTAATTTCCTTCTCCAGAAAGATGGAAGACTGATCTTGTTTGACCTCCTTTTGAAAGGAACGCTGAGGAGAGGGTAGAAAAGGAAGTACATTAACATTTCTTAAGGGACATCTTTATGTCAGGCACTTTCCCGTGCTATTTCATTTAAAATGCACAGCACCTCTGGGATATGAAAGTATTATGATTCTCATTTGATGATGCTTAGAGATATTAAACAATCTAAGGGTATCAGCATGTGAGGGAGCCGCTGGCCATTCTACTCTCTGAAGGTGCTTCTCCTCTAAATCAGGGATTTTAATGTATCAGAACATGCACTGTGCAACCCATCATATGCAAGACATGTCCTTAAGAATACAACATTTAGTAATCTTCCTAAAGGAAATCACAATTTAATAAAGGACCCCAAACCCACACTCAAATAGCTGTATTACAAGGCCCATTGGGATGGTGCTCTGGCAGAAATACAGAGAGGCAAGAGAATAACCCTGATAGATAAAGTGAAAAAAAGAATGCCTAACCACTTTAAAGTTCCTTGTACCCATGAAGCATGTGAACAAGGCCAGATTATAGAGTCTGGTCCAGGTTCAAAGATGGATGAGAATAGATTTGAGTCAAGACTGTGTGTACCTTGATTTATCCCCAAAGTAGTAAAAAAGTAGTGCAAAGACTGTAAATGAAATAAGGATGTTGGCCGGGGGAAGAAGGCTCTGGTTTCCCATTGCCTTCTTTTGTCCCCTGGAGGCGCAGTGAAAGATCACTAGTCTCAGCCACTTGTGTGGGGTGAGCTGTCAGTGAGAGCAGAAAAACCTGAAAATAGTGGGCTTGATGCTTTTTATACCCCCAGCAGGTCAGGAAAGGAAATGACTTGTGTATTACAAGGTTTTTTCCTGAATGAATCAGGCTGCTCCGGATGTTCCTGTACATGGCCCTTAGTACACATATGTAAGAGTTTTCTGAGTTATATACCTAGGAATAGAGTTATTAGGTCATAGGGATATCTAGTTAAACACTGGATTGTTTTCCAATATGTTGTATCAATTTACACTTCACTAGCAGTGCATGAAGTTTCCACTGCCGCACATCCTTGCAAAAACCTTTGCCACCCTGGTGGGTGTGGTATCTCACTGTGGATTTAATTTGCAACTCCCACTACTAATGAGGATGAGTATCTTTTCACAGATGTATTGGCCATTATTGTTTTCTCTTCAGTGAAATGTCCATTTATCTCTGTTGCCCATTCTTCCCCTTTGGGTTGTTAGTTTTTTTCTTACCCATTATAGAAATGCTTTATGCATCTGGAGCTTTTGTTGGTTAACTGTGTGGCAACTATTTCCTCCCTATATGTGGCTTTTCCTTTTGCTCACTGTATATGAGTTGTTATTTTGAAGAAATGCTTAAGAAAAGACTTGCAGACAAATGGTCGTGCTATTGTGTGACTTGGATGATAAGAGAAGATGGATGAGGGAAAGAGGGAAAATAGATACTTTATTTACCTAGGAGCTAAGTGGGGCGGGGGTGGGGTGTGGAATTCCACAAATATCTAAATGGGAAGAAGCTGATTCCCAAGGTTCCCTTTTGTCCAAATATTCCAAAGAAGCAAGATCCCAGATCTCTACAGTGGAGGCTTAACAATTTAGTTAGGAACATTCCAATCTGTATTTAGTTCACATTCATCTAACATGAGCTTATACATCAGTATCTACCACCAGGTATAGTGCAGCATCTAATGCATTCCTACTTACTCTGTTCAAGACTGCAAGTTTGATTCTTGGTACCATACTGATTCCTCTCACCTATTTATCTCTTGCAAATTGGCAACTGGACTGTGCTTTCTGTTTACAACCTGTAAGAATGAGGCTAAATTAAATCATGGACCTACAGATTAGTGAGACCTGCTAGCTTGTGACAGGGGTATCTAGAAAAGTCATCACGGAGAGCATTAGGAAGGGGGGGGATGGTTGAATGTCAGGAGAATGGGAGAGTCAGCAACAGATGGAAACTCAGACAGGCAGTAGTTGGCAATAGCTAAGTCTAGTAAAGTCTAATAAAGAGACCCCGCTTTAGGAGCTGAGAGTAGGGGCAAGATCTGGAAGATTTAGGAGTTCTAGGCAAGATAGCCATGCATTCCTTCAAATATTAATTGAGCACCTTCTAGGTTCCATTCTAGAAGCTTGGGATACAGCAGAGACCAAGTCAGTTAAAGTCTCTGCCTTCATGGGGTTGACAGATTTTCAAGGAGAGGTAGATAATAAGCAAGGAAAGAAAACAGAACAATTTCAGATAGTAGTAAATGCTATAGAGAAAACAGGGTAATGAAATGATAGAAGGTGACTGGGAGTTGGGGGAAAGATACTTGACACAGGATTATCTAGGGTTGCCTCTCTGAGGGGATGATATGAGAGGCCTGAAAGATAAGAAGAAACCAGAAAGATCTGTGAAAAAAGAGCCTCAGGCAATGGGACCATCAAGTGCAAAGGCCCTGGGGCAGGAACTGAAAGAAATGCCAAGCCTGAAGTTTCCAGGAGCAGAAGGAAGCCAGTGTAACTGGCACAGAACTGGTACAGAGTGAGTAAGTGGAATATGCGGAGCTGATGCTGGGAAGTAGGCAGGGTGGGGTCCTGATCATTGAAAGGTCTTAGAGACCATGGGAAGGAGTTCAATTTTTTTCTCTAAGTAAAATGGGAAGTCTTTGAAGGATTTTAAGTAGAAGAGTGAGATGATTCGATTTACATTTGCAAAACATCACCCTGGCTTCAGTGGAGAACAGACTGTGGAGGACCCCAGTAGAAGCAGGGAGAGAACATGGTAGAAGTCCACACCAGAGCCATAAAACTGGAGGAAGTACTGATGCATGCTACAACATGGATGAACCTTGAGAACATTATGCTAAGTGAAAGAAGTCAGACACAGAAGGTTTCAAATGGCATGATCCCATTTATACGTAATATGCAGAAGAGGCAACTCCATACAGACAGAAAATAGATCAGTAGTTTCCAGGGGCTGGGAAGAAAGAAGAGTGACTGCTAATAAGAATAGAGGATTCTTTTTAGGGGCATTCCTTTTAGGGTGATAAAAAGTGTGCTGGAATTAGACAGTGATGATGTGAATATACTAAAAATCATTGAAGTGTACACTTTAAAAGGATAAATTTTATGGTATGTTAATCACATCTCAATTTAAAGAAAAAAAGAAAGAAGTTCAGGCCAGATACGATGATGATGACCTGTGGGAGAGGATGGTGGCAGCCTCTGCAATTTAGCACAAGAAAAATTTGTCTATTTTTGGCATTAAATATCCAAATTTTGTTATTTAACAAATAACAGTACAAAATAACAAATTTTGTTATTTAACAAATAACAGTCCTGGATGTTCTTGGTAACTATGAAATCCTCCTCTAGAACTTTGTGAAGGCATTCACCTAAGACATGTCTGTATCAATGACATGTCTGTATCATGCTATAGTCATTAAACTAATTTTTTCAGGGCAGAAAATATATACTTCATAAAACCCAGATGGAGAATGTTGGTCTTAATAGTCACTTTGATATAACTGTTATTTATGAATAGCATCATTATATAAATAATGGCAAGTGGATTTTGTGATGACCTGTTCTAAACGGTTTATAGGACACTCACTCATTCAGGAAACATTTATTAAGCCAGTGTCACCTGTAAGATTTATAGACTAACAAGATGCTGAAAACTCTGCGTCTTGTTTTATCTTTTCTAAGACCACCTGTACCTTGTCATGCATCTTCCCAATTTTCTGTTACTTACTGCTTAAGTTCATGCAGGATGATCCACTTAGAATACCACCCTAATATCAAATTTGAAATTTAGAGAAAAGTTTTTGCTTAAGGGTGTCTAATACTGAAGAGTAAAGTTCTGTTGAGATTATGGAAGTGAAAAGCAAACTGCTCCAAAGACTCAGTTTAGCCTTTGGTCTCTAAATAGAATTCAGGGGAGAAGCCAACTGTGGGGTTACAGAGCACAGGTTCAAGGCGAGAGGGCCATTTGTGGCAATTACAAGAAAATGACCAAATGATTGGGGGTCTATTTACTTCTGAAGATGGGTATGTATTATTTAGTGACAAGGATACTTTTCAGCTCTTTCCACAAACAACTTTGGCATCTGGATGAAACTCCCAGTTTATAACTTGAGTTTGCCTTCTCTTTGAACAATAGTATTTCATACATTTTATAATAACTCCAATAATCCTAACTTTTCCTTTTCCCATCTGTGTCTTCAAACTAGGTAGATATCGACCTCTCTGCTTCCAGGAAAATCTCTCGACTCAGAAAGACTTTTGGATGAACTACAGTGTACTGAGAAATCAACGCAGGAAAAACACTCTTCTAAGAGACAAGAAAAGAATAATTAATACAAGAAATGGAGGACCACAGACCAAATACATCTACATTTCTTAAGGCTTTCTGTTGTAGGATAATTAACTTTGCCCTGATAATGATGTAGCAGCTCACAAAATTCAAGAAATGCAACATCATCCTTTACAGGAGAGGGAAACTCTTCTTATTTTCTCTAATTATTTGATAAAATTTATTTTAAACAGTTTACAGGAATAAAAGTCCTTCCGCTTGAGGTTGTTTTTCAGGTTCATCCGATGCACATAGTGAGTGAGATGTGGACTAATGGTGAATAAAAGATTTGTATGTTCAAGAGACATTCTTGCTAATGTCTTTGCACAAGGATCTAGCTTTCATCTCTTCAATCTCTTGCATTCAGGAGGAGCGGTGGGTGGAGAAACTGTTGGTGAATTCTCTAAGTACAGGCCAGAGAAGGTTGCCATGCAGCCTGAAAGCAGCATAGATTTATTGCAGAGAGACTTTAGAGATAAATTCCTTTTGAGAAAAGTAATAAGAGAATTTCTTAAAAAGCAAAAAGTCAATAACTTTTTGCAGTTACACTGGTGCCCACAAGGCTAGATTTTCACATGATAGATGTTCTGAGGGTAAAGCCATTATAGAAATGCAGCACTGTTATTACTAATTTGAAACATGACGTTAAAAAAAATTCCAATCCGTTGAAGGCAGAACCTTTCTCTGTTCCTTAAACTGCAATTAAAATATTTATACACACTAATGAAAGATTTATTAGATTTTCTTGACATGCTTATGAATCACATCTTGGCAAAGCTGGCAGCAAAACAGATATTTCCAGACACAGGAAGTTTTATAAAAATGGAACCTAAAATTAAATGACAGTTAAAAAATACAAGGATAAAGTAAATTTTATTATTTCTACACAATAAGTTGTACAACAATTTTTTATCACTAGACTGGTTTTTCAATCTATTTAAAAATGAGTCAAAACAATTATATTTTCTAAAGACATCTGTATTTATGAAAAAATATGTAATTTCTTTACACAGGTGTGTTAAAATAAAATTTTTTACTGCATTTGGTCAAAGGTAATTGAAAGAAAGGAAAAGAAAATTGATATTATTTGATCTTTTAAAAAATGCTAAAATAAAATAATCAAAAGAGACCTGGAATGAGTTTCTGAATATAAAAATAAGCACCATTTCAGTTAGTATCATAAAAGGAGTAATGACTACTCATTTTATCTCTAGTGTCTCAAATACTTTTAGCTCTGATTTTTTAAGTGGACCATAACAGATAACTTGAGTTTGCTCAATGTATATGGATGTATGTCATGTTGTATATGGATGTATGTCATGTTGCTCTAAATTAAATACTAGAAATTTAAGACATTTCTGAGAAGAATAAAATTAGTCAATGTTGAGTAGTTCATTCTCTTTGTTCATCTATGAAGCGATCAAATCCCTTTTTCTCAAAAATTAATCACAGGTCCTTTTTTATGTTTTCACCCATTAGTACATATGTAAGCTACTTTCAATCTTGAGTTTCAACCCTGATTTCAGAGTTTTTAAACAGCTTAAAGGGAAAAAGCAGAAGTAGGCAAAATAATAGATTTACTTCTTAGAGAAAACTGAAAAATAAAATTAAGGCAATCATTGCCTTAATTCAGTGTGTTTCCAAGCAGATCAACCCTGATATTCTCATCATGACATCCATATGTTTAATGGTTTAACTACCACTTGATTTGTGGCAATTGTAGTTGATCAATAAAAATAATTTGAGCTTCTTTTTCTCATCCTTCTATCCTCCTGTACTTTTATTCTCTTTAAAAATATACCAAAGAATTGCCTTCAACTCCTTTCCTATCCTACCACATTATACTCTATCATATAATAGAGACCTTCAGGAATGTTGAGTAAATTCTATATTGGGCAAAGCACTCAAGGCAAATATGTTACATAATTGATGATGTCTCCCTTCCCTGATCCCTGGATAGTAAATAGCACCCTCTTCCTCTCAGCACTTCCCGTCTCCTTTACACACCTTTTTCTCCTTAACACTTATTACCACCTGACATCATACTAGATACTTCTATCTATAGAGTTGTTGGTTTGTTTTTTTATTTGTCTCCCTTTGCTAGGAGAATACCAACTCAGGTTTTTAATCCTTTTAAAAACACTTATGGTCACTTTCATATTGTTCTATAACTCAAGTTCTCGGTGTTAAGAGTACTTGGCATGCAATAAGCACAAAAATATATATACATGAATAAGGAAAATAAAAAACTGATCTATAAAACTTTCATTTATAATAGTGTACAACCTTTAAGCATATATCTACTGTATAAATGGTGATACACCCTATAACTATATTGGAATGATAAAGCGATCTTTCGTTGTCCTGGGTTCTGTTTCCTATTCTGACCTAGTGAGTGTGGGAGACTTGAGAAGATGGAATTTATAAAGAAAAGAGTCAATCAGCATATGGTAGAAAATAAACATAAATATAGAAATGCTGTTAGACACTGGGATTATGTAACCAGGAGAGCAAGAATTCTTGGAGGCAGTATGATCTCATGATTGAGAACTTGAGCAGAGGACCTAGACAATCTAGCTCTTGATTCAGAGCAGCACCACCTACTGGCAGCAAGATGTTGCAATACTCATTGACCTTTGAAAGATCCAGTTTTGATTATCTGTAAACTAAGAGTGCATAAATTTTTTTTGCCTGCATAACATCCCTTCCTTTTTCTGTAAGAATCTCACATGATTCAAGGATTGATCCTTGAATTTGCCTCAGAGCTATAGCAAAGGCTTTCTCTTTCTCTGTGAGTCTGACATACATGGACCATGTGGGTTACCACATGCAGAGAGGCTGTCTTGGAATGATACCAAGTAGCCATGAGAAATGGAGAGACAGAGAAAGAGAGACAGATGGAAATTGTTATATATGCTGACATCTGGCCAGGCCTGAAGCCAGGTCATCCTCTGATGTTCAGAGTTAAGTAAATCAAAAATTTCCATTTCTCTTTTAAGTTGGGATTCTTACATTTGCAACAGTGACCGGCACGAAATAAGTGCACAGTAAGTTTTACTATGCTGGTGATGACTAACAAGTAGATGAGGAAGAGAAATCATTAAATAGAAGAGAGGGTTTTGAAAACTTCTTCTAAAGTTTTACTCCACTTTTGTGTATTTCATAATGAAGACTGTCAATGCCGAGAATAGGAAGAACAGACACAAGAAGGAGGAGAATTCATTTACTTCCATGAAACTTTCAAGATTTAGACCCACCAATTTTTCAGGAAGGCAGAAGGAGGAGATGGGACAAATGACTACAACGGTCTTTTACCATCCAGACCTCTTCCTATACACACAGCCCAAGCTCTCATAAAGTTTATAAACTTTTTATTTTGAAATAATTATAGATTCACAAGAAGTTGCCAAACAATTTACAGAGAAGTCCTATGTGTTCTTTGCTTATTTTCTCCCAAAGGTAACTTCTTGTATAATTATAGAACAATATCAAAATCAGGAAAGTGACATTGGTACAATCCATAGAGCTTATTCAGATTTCACCAGTTTTACGTGTACTTGTGTGTGTGTGTGTGTGTGTGTGTGCAGTTCTATGTAATTTGTGGTTCTATGCAAATCTGTGCAATTTATGAATTGCACAGATTCTTATAACCACCATCACAATCAAGACACAGAGCAATTCCATCACCACAAAGCTCCCTTGTACTACCCTTTTTTAGCCATGCTCACCCCTTCTCCTCACCCCTAACTCCAGCAGCCACCTGCTTTTCCTTTGTTATTTTAAGAATGTTACATAAATGGAATCATATACTATGTTACCTTTGGAGAATGTCTTCCTCCCCACACTCAGCATAATTCCCTTGGGATCCATTTAAATTGTTATATATTACCAGGAGGTTGTTCCTTTTTATTATATTACATTTAACCATCCACCTACAGAAGGGCATCCAGTTTGGGGCTACTGTGAATAAAGCTGCTGTGAACATTTGTGTACAGTTTTTGTGTTGACATAAGTTTTCACTTCCGTGAGATAAATGCCCTAGAGTGCGATTGCTGGGTCATATGGTAAGTGCTTATTTAATTTTATAAGAGATTGACCAACTATTTTCCAGAGTAGCAGTGCCATATTACTTTCCCATCAGCAAAGAGTGATCCAGTTTCTATGTATCCTTTCCAGCATTTGATGTTATTGTTATTTTTATCTCAGCCATTCTGATGGGTGTATAGTGATATCTTGCTGTGGGCTTAATTTGCACTTTCCTAATAGCCATTGATGTTGTGCATCTTTTCATTTGCTTGTTTGCCATCTGTATGTTCTCTTCAGTGAAATGTGTGCTAATGTCTTCTGCCCATTTTCTAATTAGATTGAGTTTTGAGAGCTCTTTCTGTATTCTAGATACAAGGTCTTATGTTGAATATGTGATTCACAAACATTTTCTTCCAGTTTGCAGCTTGGCCCTCATCCTCCTCATAAAGAGCAAAATTTTTAATTTTTTTGAAATCTAGAATATTTTAATTTTTATTAAAAATTTTCATTGCGGTATAATTGATGTACAATATTATATGTTTCAGGTATACAACATAGTGATTCACAATTTTTAAAGGTTATACCCCATTTATAGTTATTATAAGATATTGGCTATATTACCTGTGTTGTACAATATATCCTTGTAGCTTACTTATTTTATACATAGTTGTTTGTAACTCTTAATCCCCTATCCCAACTTGTCCCTCCCCTCTTCTCTCCCCACTGGTAACCACTAGTTCGTCCTCTATATCTGTGAGTCTGTTTATTTTTTGTTATATTCACTAGTTTGTTTTATCTTTTAGATTCCACATAGAAGTGATATCATACAGTGTAAAAATTTTAATTTTGGTTAGACGCAATTTATCACATTTCTCCTTTTATGAGTCATGCCTTTGGTGTCAAGTCTGAAAGCTTTTTGCCCAGTGCTAGGTTCTGAAGATTTTCTCTTAAATATAAAAGTCATATATATATTTATTTATTTATTTATTTATTTTTATTATTATTATTTTTTTGCGGTACGCGGGCCTCTCACTGTTGTGGCCTCTCCCGTTGCGGAGCACAGGCTCCAGACGCGCAGGCTCAACGGCCATGGCTCACGGGCCCAGCTGCTCCGCCGCACGTGGGATCTTCCCAGACCGGGGCACGAACCCGTGTCCCCTGCATCAGCAGGCGGACTCTCAGCCACTGCGCCACCAGGGAAGCCCCTGAAACTTTTATATTTTTGTATTTTATTTTTAATTAAGTCTGTGATTATTTTTAAGTTAATTTTTACATAAAGTATAAAGTTTAACTCAAGTTCTTTTTTTTCTTTCTTTCTTTTTTTTTTTTTGCCTATGGATGTCTAACTGCTCCAGTACTGTTTTTTGAAAAAGCTCTCATAAATTTTTTTAAACAGTTTTTTAAAAATTTATTTTATTTATTTGTTTTTGGCTGCATTGGGTCTTTGTTGCTGCGTGCAGGTTTTCTCTAGTTGCTGTGAACGGGGTCTACTCTTCGTTGCAGTGCGTGGGCTTCTCATTGCAGTGGCTTCTCTTGTTGCAGAGCCCCGGCTCTAGGCGCGCAGGCTCAGTAGTTGGGCTTAGTTGCTCCGCGGCATGTGGGATCTTCCCGGACCAGGGCTCGAACCCGTGTCCCCTGCACTGGCAGGCAGATTCTTAACCACTGTGCCACTAGGGAAGCCCTATCATAAACTTTTACGAATATTAAGTTGCCTTTGATTGTGTTTTCATCCTTTTGGTATTATTTTAAAAGCTGTTCAGAAAGTGGGATAACCACTTTTTATTCAAAGTCAATTTAGGATAATATTGTTTGCTTTGATTAGATTTTACGGTATCTGCAGCCTCTGAAAGCCATTTTTGCTAACAGATCAATTGCATCTCATTACATCTCAGGAAAGGGAACAGCAGCGGCGCCCCCCCCCCCCCCCCCCCCCCCCCCCCAAAAAAAAAAAAAAACAAAACAGAAATGCTGTGAACTTTTCCAGACCAGAGAAAAATGCTGCTTGTAAAAGTAATAATATCCATGTCCCAAGGGTCCCATCATTTAGCCTAGTTTCTTTCTCTTCAACAAAACCTGGCATTTATATGGGAATTAATGCGATCACAAGAAAAATCAACACCTCAAGCATTACATGGAAACTGTTTTCAAAAAGCCCATGTAAGGAATAAGTCAGTAAACTGTTTCCAAAAAGCCCATGTAAGGAATAAGTCAGTTTACAGTAAGTGTAGATCAAAACATATGCTGGGACAAGACTTCATTTTCAAGAAAACATACTCCGGTTGGAACTTGAAAATGTCAAAGGAAAAGAACTGTGTGATCCTTCTGTCAACTGGAAAATTACACTGGAAAGTGAGTATGGGTCTGGAGATGGATGGAATAATAGTCTCTTTTCCCCTGCATCCAACACAAAGACCTTTACAATCCTCGGGAAAATTTGTGCAGGTTTGTGAATACCCTAGAGAAAGAAATCAATCCGTCAGAAGACAGGCGAATTACACACTGCTGCTGCACACATGTATGTCCTTTGCCTAACTGTGGCTTAGATATGAACACGATAGAATAGCATCAGATAATATGCTTGGGGCTTCAAAATCCAATATGGTTGATTTACTACGATTTATAGCTGCAAATTTGACCATTTCCTCAGCAATATATGCCTGTGAAATGATGATGACGATGATGATATAGCACTTTATATACATTATTTCACTAAGAGGCGGTTGCAAAAAAAGATAAAAAGAAATACACCAAAATGGTGATTGTGATTGTTTTTATTTTCTCTCAATTTCACGCGTTTTACAATGTGACCAATTTACCTTTTAAATTAGAAATACATGTTCATATTCAAAAGATCATCAAGCTATACACTGAACACTTTGCATTTTATCATATGTAAATTATTTCTTTAGAAAGTACTGGAAAAGTGGAGTGAAGGAAATGCATGTGCAAAACATGCACTACCTATAAATCAACTTTGTTATTTTTCTTGAGGAAAAAAAAGACTTGAGAGACATACCAGTTAAGGGCAATGTATGGAATTTGTTTAGATACTAATTCAAACAAATCAATTATATACAAATAAACAATTAGGGGATTCAGAACTGAATATTCTATAGTATTAAGGGAAGTATTGTTATGATTCTAATGAATGTATAATTTGCATACAATAAAATGCACAGATATTAGGTGTTCAGTATGACCAGTTTTAATAATTGTATCTGCTTTAACGATTTGGGTAGCCACCGCCCAAAATAAGATAAAGATGTAGATGTAGAAAATTTCCATCACCCCAGAAAGTTTTCTCCTGTTCCTTTCCAGTCAATAACCCCCAACTCTTACCTCAGAGTAACCAATTTCTAGCTTCTAGCACAACAGATTAATTTCACCTATTCTTGTACTTCATATAAAAAGATCATACACTAACATACTCTTTTGTATCTGGCTTCTTTACATATCATTAAATTCACCCACTCTAAGTATACAATTTAATGACTTTTAGTAAGTTTACCAAGATGTGCAACGATCATATAATCCAGTTTTAGAATATTTTATCACCCCAGTAAGATCCAGTAGGCTCAGGCTCCAGATGGCACAGTGGTTAAGAATCTGCCTGCCAATACAGGAGACACTGGTTCGAGCCCTGGTCCGAGAAGATCCCACGTGCTGCGGAGCAACTAAGCCCGTGTGCCGCAACTACTGAGCCCACGAGCCACAACTCCTTAGCCCTTGTGCCACAACTACCAAAGCCCACGTGCCTAGAGCCCGTGCTCCTCAACAAGAGAAGCCACTGCAATGAGAAGCCTGTGCACCGCAATGAAGAGTAGCTCCCACTCACCACAACTAGAGAAAAGCTCACGTGCAGCCAAAGACCCCAATGCAGCCCAAAACAAACAAACAAATAAAAAGAATCAGAGCAGAAACCAAAATTTAAAAAGAAAAAAAAAAAGATCCAGTAGGGTCATTTTCAAGTAGTCCCCATTTCTGTATCCAACCCAGGCAGCTACTAATCTATTTTCTGTTTCCACACATTTGCCTTTTCTGGACAACTCATAAAAACTGAATCATACAATTTGTGGTCTTTGTGTCTGGCTTCTTTCACTTGGCATAATATTTTTAGGTTCATCCATGTTGTAGCATTCCTTTTTATTGGCTGAATAATATTCCATTGTACAGATAGACCATATTTTATTTATCCGTTCATCTCTTATTGAGCATTTGAGTTGTTTCAAATTTGGGGCTAGTGTGAAAATGCTGCTGTTAACACTCACATGTGAGTTTTTGTCCTCATATATGTTTTCATTTATCTTGTGTAGATAAGTAGATGCATTACCGGGTCATATGGTACATTTATGTTTAACTTGTAAAGAAGCAGTCAAACTATTTTCCAAAGTGACTATGTCATTTTACTCTCCCACCAGCAAAGTATAAGAGTTTTAGTTTTTCCATATCCTTGTCAACATCTGTTACTGTCTTTTTGATTGCATCCATTCTAATGAATATATATCAAATAATATTTTTGAGATCTATCCATGCTGTTGCATATACTAGTAGTTAATTTCTATTTATTGTTCAGTAGCATTCCATTGTATAAATATTCCACTTTAAAAACAATCCATTCTCCTGTTCATGGACACTTGGGTGGTTTCCAGTTTGGGGTATTATGAGTAAAACATTATCAACATTCTTGCACAGGTCTTTCTGTGCACTCAGATATTCCTTAACTTAGGATGGGGTTACTTCCCAATAAACCCATTGTATGAATATATCATAATTCGAAAGTGAATTTAATACATCCAACTTACCAAACATCATAGCTTAGCCTAGCCTACCTTAAACATGCTCAGAACACTTACATTAGCCTACAGTTGGACAAAATCACCTAACACAAAGCCTATTTTATAATAAATTGCTTAATACCTCATGTAATGTATTGAACACTGTTCTGAAAGTGAAAAACATAATGATTGTCTGGGTACAGAATGCTTTTAGTGTATTGGTTGTTTACTCTTGTGATCACATGGCTGACTGGGAAATGTGGCTCACTGCTTGGCTCAGCAGCATGAGAGAGGCTTGTACCACATATTGCTAGCCTGGAAAACATCAAAATTCAAAATTCCAAGTATGGTTTCTACTGAATGCATATCACCTTCACACCATTGTAAAGCTGAAAAGTCCTAAGCCAGGACCTTCTGTATATGTTTTTGTTTCTTTGGGGGTAAATTCCTAGGAGTGAAATTGTTAGGTGATAGTGTAGATGTATATTTAACTTTATAAGAAGCTGTAAAGTAATTGTGCTATTTTACACTCCCAGAACCAATGTATGAGAGTTCCAGTTGCTCCACATGCTCACCAACTTTTGATACCAATCATTTTTAATTTTAGCTTTCCTAATATTATTACTTTTTAAGGTGATGATAGGATTGGAGTTAATTTTGTGTGTGGCCTTATACTTTAGTGATAATGCTGAAATTTTTACAAATGAAATTAAATGTTATCTTGATTCATAATAATCCAGTGGGGGGAGGGGCAGGGAGTGAGGTTGAGTTAGATGGAACATGTTTTGATGGTTTTGTAGCTGGGGAATGAATGCCTAGGTGTTCATTGAACCTTTCTAATCATGTGGTTTGAAATAGTCCTAATAAAATGTTAAAAAAGTAAAAAAATTTTAAATATATGTATACATTTTAGAAAATGAACCAAGTATTTAAACTGTTGAACCAGCCATAATATTTCACTTGGGAACATTTAAAATTTGTTCCTTAGGTATTACTTAGCAAATAACTGCCTCAGAGTACTAAAAGTTAATAGAGTATAAGTGCCTTACACACAACTTCCCCTTAAAAACTACCTTTCTTGTATAAAAGAATATCATTGTTACATTTAGTAATATAACAGCTCTATTGTCCCATGATTTGATTATTTCAGAGAGAAACAAGTCTTTTTTTTTTTTTTTTTTTTTTTTTTGCGGTAAGCGGGCCTCTCACTGTTGTGGCCCCTCCCGTTGCGGAGCACAAGCTCCGGACGTGCAGGCCCAGCGGCCACGGCCCACGGGCCCAGCCGCTCCACGGCATATGGGATCCTCACGGACCGGGGCACAAACCCGTGTCCCCTGCATCGGCAGGCGGACTCTCAACCACTGCGCCACCAGGGAAGCCCAAGAAACAAGTCTTAATAACGAGGAAATGTTATCATTTAGAGCTTTTCTGACTAACATGGGTGATTCTCACACAGGCTAATTCTTGTGAAATCCTGATGGTATCAGTTGTACCATCTAAGAAAAATCTATTGGCAAGAAAATAGAAGCATTCATAATAACTTTTTTTCTCTGAGTACTTTGATTATCCTAGGAACATGGAAAACTATTTAAAGTCACTGTAATCAATGTAGTAAGTGCTCAATAAATATTTGTTGAATGATGTGCCACCCATGATTGATTGGTGGACAATAAGATAGGTATAGCAAAAACCTGCTGACCAAAGTTCAATTTCCTTAGGCCTTAAATTGAATGACCTGGTGTTGGGATCCTACTTTTCAAGTAAAGTTTCTTTTAGAGCTTTGTGTATGTCAGCTTGGAGTCTGCCATTTGGGGGGATGGTTACCCTGTGTGCCATAGTTTACTGTGAATCTGGGATGTGAATATAATCTCAGAGGGCTGTGAGGGATCATGGATTTAATTTTATTTTGTGTCTCTGTATATAGGGGAAATTACAATACAATACATACTTTTTTTGGTAACAGTTTAACACCAAATTTATAAAGATATTAACTTGAAATCATGGTTCCCTAGGTTTCCTGGCAAAGTTTGGAAATCTTTTAATTAAGCTTTTTAGTGATGGAGTGTTTTCAGTCTGTAAAGTGTGATATTCAAGGTTAAAAGGAGTAAAACAGGTTGTGAGGCTTTGGGTAGGTATAACTCTTCCTTCCAGTAAGACTTTCCAAAAAGCAAATTGGCTGTAAATGTTGGACTATGTTTCCTAAAAATAAATAAAAATTTATCAATTATAAGAAATATTGTTTACATGTAATTTATATTGTAGAGAAACTACTTTAAAAGATTTTCTCCTCAATATTTCAGAGAAAAAAAAGAAATCTTGGAAATGCTTCCTAGAAAAATTGTAAAAAGTACTACCACTTGCCCTTGACTTCAACTACATAAATCTATAACCTCCTATTGGATATGTTTTCTTACCTGTTTTGAAATCTCTTTGTAAGATTATTCACGTTTCTACTAAACAGAATCTTATAATCATAATCCTGACATTACACACCTGAAACTCCTGTATATTAGACTAAAAAATGTCAGGAATGCAATATTGTGATATAAAAAGATAGGCATTAACCAGTAAAATAAACGTCAGAAATTTTTCTCTTTAAACGTTATCTGTCACTTTAAGGAAAATGTTTAGAAGTGTAATTGTAAACATTAGAAAACTGTCAGAATAAAAGAAAATTGAAATCTAGAAAAACAATAAAGTCACTGTAATCAAATTATTATTAAATCATTAGCATTATTTTCAATAACTTAAGGAGACTAAATAACTTGTCCAGATGACAGATGAATAAATGAAAAAGAAAATTATCTTTGGATATAGATTTCTAATGTATTCTTTTTGTTCTTATTTGTTAGAAGTTAGTTATAATATTTATTGGTGATATCAAAACTGCCAAACATTAGCATTCTCATTTAAAATGGTTGCTATCAGTAAGGACACACTCAAAAAGGACACCATCTAGACCCAGTCACACAAGATAACTGATCACTCTTATGTCAAAGGACAGCTCAGAGAACACAGCTCATTCTAAACATCATCCCTAAGCATTATTAACATTCTCTTGGGACAGAAGCAAAGAAGGCTCTCATTGCCTGTCAGTAGTTCTGACGGCCAGACTTTCAGTTCCAAGCACACACTGTGCTTATTTAAAACATAAAGATATCAAGTGGATAATGTCTCCTTTCTTCTCCAAGGTTTGACTGATGATTTCATTCTGTGACTTTCTACTCTGTGAGGATATGATTTCATGAGAGTCGTTTTAATTCCCCAAGAGAGAACTGAAGTGTTACTTTTTTTGTTATTAATAATGAAATCTTAAAATTCATTTGACTCATTTTTGAATCTTATACACCAAAAAATGACACACTCCAGGCATCCTGAATTATTTTACTTTATCCTGTACAACTCTAGATTCATGAACCGTACTTAACTAAGCTCAGCTGGACTGTGATTATGGTAAATGTAAATGGCTCTAGAGATGCCCTAAATCCTGTATCTCCTCAAGTGAAGGATCCTTAAACATCACAAAAGTACCTGAAAATTATATGCCTGTCATGAATTATATCAAAAATAACATCAGCAGAATGTCTATTTCCAAATGCCTTTTTTTGTACAGAAATACAAGTAACAGAAAAGTGAAAATTTTAAGTTTATAAAAGTTTGTTTTATGAACAAACCTTCTGTCAACTTAGGTATTTAAAGTGCCCTTGCTTTGGCAGACATTATTGAAAATATATTTACTATTTTTTCTCAATCTCTTGGAGAAATTTTCATTTCAAATGATTGAGTTATTTGATGTAAATGACTACTCTTTTCAACACTTTCCATGCACATTTTTTCTTCTAGTAGTGACCTTCAAACAGCATTTTCTTTCATGATATAAAAAGTCCAAGCTAAGCCTCATATTTTTCTTTCGTATTTGGATGTTTCTCGTGGATGTGTCATGCCCAAGGCAAGATAGAGCTGCACATAAGGAACAAAGTGTGTCTCCCCATAAGTGACTAAGAGATGCTGCATTAGAGGCAGCCAAACATACCAACAACAGTCATTTTTGTTCCAACTGCCTTTTGAATAATCATTTCTTATGAGCTCCACCATTCAGACCTCCCCACTACTTATAACTATCAACAGATTAGCTAGAGGATAAGCAATGGGGTTCAGTAACAATATACTAAATTTTGTGAGGGAATTTATATTATCTAGAGATATTCACGAGTTTGTAGTTTCATAAGTTCTTAAGATATATCATGGGAGAAGGCCAAGGGTCCACAGAGTTACTATACATATTTTATATATGAGAAAAAGAAAAATTCACGGACAGTAAGTGACTTTCTCAAGTCTGATTCATACCCAGATCTGTCTAACAAGAAAGCCTATTTCCTTCTGCCATGAGTAGGACCTTCTAAGCAGTGACACTTGAGCAAACATTCTGGGTACAGGTGATATTTGCCCTTTTAAATCCAAGTTTGAGCTATGTAATGATAATAATAATAATACAGTCCACAAACCCATAACTGCAATTTTTAAGTCACAAAAGCCCAAACTAGGTTTTATAACTCATTTGGCAGAGAAATCTGACATGACCTGAATTAATTTGGTGGCAAAACTTGGCCTGAAATGTAAAGACTACTCATAGCCCTTATTTATACCGTTTACTTTGAGTATTCAACATTTTGCAGCAGAGATATTTATCTGTTCATTACAGGATTCCTTCCCAGACCAAATGGGAGTTTTTTTGTAATTCATGGTAAACATATGATGTTATTTTTCAAAAGCCAAGAAATTCTGAATTCTGACACACATCTGCTCCAAGGGTTTTAGGCAAGGAATTAGAGATCTGAATAACAACAGCAACAATAATAATAAAACCGATAGTAAAAGTTGAATTTTACAGTTTTATATCATCTTTTTTATAAAATAATTTCATATATATATATTTAAATTTTATTTATTTATTTATTTTTGGCTGTGTTGGGTCTTCGTTTCTGTGCGAGGGATTTCTCTATTTGCAGCGAGCGGGGGCCACTCTTCATCGCGGTGCGCGCGCCTCTCATTGTCGCTGCCTCTCTTGTTGCGGAGCACAGGCTCCAGATGCGCAGGCTCAGTAGTTGTGGCTCACGGGCCCAGTTGCTCCGCCGCGGCATGTGGGATCTTCCGAGACCAGGGCTCGAACCCGTGTCCCCTGCATTGTCAGGCAGATTCTCAACCACTGCGCCACCAGGGAAGCCCTCACATATATTTTTATTGCATTTGTCATCATAATGTGAAAACTTCCTAACTTCTTTGAATAGGTTTGCCCTGATTATCTATTTAGAGGGAAGAAAAAACATGACTCAGCTCTTGACTCCATGAAGTCTCTTGGTCATATGTAACCTGACATCAAAAGACCTGGCTTTTGTAAAAAGTGCTGCAAAGAACATCAGGGTGCATGCATCCTTTCGAATTATGGTTTTCTCCGGATATATGCCTAGGAGTGGGATTGCTGGGTCATATGGTAGCTCTATTTTTTAGTTTTTTAAGGAACCTCCATACTGTTCTCCATAGTGGCTATACAAATTTTTTTTTATTAATTTTTATTGGAGTATGGCTGCTTTACAATATTGTGTTAGCCTCCACTGCACAACAAAATGAATCAGTCATACACATAGAGATATCTCTCCCTTTTGGACTTCCCTCCCACTTAGGTTACTACAGTGCACTGGGTAAAGTTCCCTGTGCTATACAGTATGTTCTCACCAGTTGTCTATTTATACATAATATCAATAATTTATGTGTGTCAATCTCAGCCTCCCAATTCCTCTCACCCCACCCCTTTCCATCTTGGTATCCATACATTTATTCTCTACGTCTGTGTCTCTAATTCTCCTTTGCAAATAAGATCATCTATACCATTTTTCTAGATTCCATATATATGCATTATTATATGATATTTGCTTTTCTCTTTCTGACTTACTTCACTATGTATGACACTCTCTAGGTCCATCCACGTCTCTATAAATGACCCAATTACACTTCTTTTTATGGCTGAGTAATACTCCATTGTATTGGCTTCCCTGGTGGTGCAGTGGTTAAGAATCCACCTGCCAATGCAGGGGACACAGGTTCAAGCCCTGGTCCAGGAAGATCCCACATGCTGTGGAGCAATTAAGCCCGTGCACCACAACTACTGAGCCTGTGCTCTAGAGCCCGTGAGCCACAGTAACTGAGCCCGTGTGCCAAAACTACTGAAGTCCGTGCGCCTAGAGCCCGTGCTCCACAACAAGAGAAGGCACTGCAATAAGAAGCCCACGCACTGCAACAAAGAGTAGCCTCCGCTCGTCTCAACTAGAGAAAACCCACACACAGCAACAAAGATCAATGCAGCCAAAAATAAATAAAGTAAATAAATTTATAGAAAAAATATTCCATTGTATATATGTATCATATCTTCTTTATCCATTCATCTGTTGATGGACATTTAGGTTGTTTCCATGTCCTGGCTATTGTAAATAGTGTTGCTGTGAACATTGGGGTGCATGTGTTTTTTTGAATTATGGTTTTCTCTGGGTATATGCCCAGTAGTGGGATTGCTGGGTCATATGGTAATTCTATTTTTAGTTCTTTAAGGAACCTCCATACTGTTCTCCATAGTGGCTGTATCAATTTACATTCCCGCCAACAGTATATGAGGGTTTCCTTTTCTCCACACCCTCTCCAACATTTATTGTTTGTAAATTCTTTGATGATGGCCATTCTGGCCGGTGTGAGGTGATACCTCATTGTAGTTTTGATTTGCATTTCTCTAATAATTAGTGATGTTGAGCATCTTTTCATGTGCCTCTTGGCCATCTGTATGTCTTCTTTGGAGAAATGTCTATTTAGATCTACCCCCCCCTCATTTTTTGATTGGGTTATTTGTGTTTTTGATATTGAGCTGCATGAGCTGTTTGTATATTTTGGAGATTAATCCCTTGTTGGTTGCTTCATTTGCAAATATTTTCTCCCATTCTGTGGATTGTCTTTTTGTTTTGTTTATGGTGTCCTCTGCTGTGCAAAAGCTTTTAAGTTTAATTAGATCCCATTTGTTTATTTTTGTTTTTATTTTCATTACTCCAGGAGGTGGATCAAAAAAGATCTTCCTGTGATTTATGTGAAAGAGTGTTCTGCTTATGTTTTCCTCTGAGAGTTTTATAGTGCACTATTTACAATAGCCAGGACATGGAAGTAACCTAAATGTCCATCGACAGAGGAATGGATAAAGAAGATGTGGTACATACACACAATGGAATATTATTCAGCCATAAAAAGGAATGAAATAGTGCCATTTGCAGAGACATGGATGGACCTAGAGACTGTCATACAGAGTGAAGTAAGTCAGAAAGAGAAAAACAAACATCATATAATATCGCTTATATGTGGAATCTAGAAAAATGGTACAGATGAACTTATTGGCAGAGCAGAAATAAGAGTCACAGATGTAGAGAACAAATTTACAGTTACCAAGGGGGGAAGGGAGGGTAGGACAAAATGGGAGATTGGGATTGACATATTTACACTATTGATACTGTGTATAAAATAGATTACTAATGAGAACCTACTGTTTAGCACAGGGAACTCTGCTCCATGATCTGTGGTGACCTAAATGGGAAGGAAATCTAAAAAAGAGTGAATATATGTATATGTATAACTGAGTCACTTTACTGTACAGCAGAAACTAACACAACATTGTAAAGCAACTCTACTCCAAAAAAAGACATGGCTTTTAACTTCTTAAAATAGAAATGAATTCAAATCAGAAACAGAGAATGCTGGGGTGTGTGTGTGTGTGCGTGTGTGTGTTTCTTTTTTCTAAGTTTTTCTTAAATAGAAGCCTCTCTGGTGATTTGATTTAAAGAGGAATGGCACTAAATTTTTATTTAGTTGTCTTAATACAATTTGACCACAGTAACAAATTAAGGGCTTTAGTGACCAGTGTTGTGAAATAGGGTTCTGGCAGATATTAAGAAAATGACAGGATATAATTCTCATATAAGCATAAAAAATGTTTCTTTGCCTCATAAATTATGGATGATCAGTTGTACATATTTAATCAAGATATTTCTTTACTCTCTAGAAAATTTTAAATTTAAATCAATTTTTCAAAGATTAGTAGTTTTCTAGATCAGTAGTTTTCAATCTTCTCTTTTCTGCCTCAAAACACAGAGGTATACAACATATTCCCTTCAGTAACAGCAATTCACAAAATATTTACACAGCCAGCAACAATTCCTATGCCTGGAGTCCAAGAGAACAAGACAGTGTATCAGTTTGGGTTTTAAGAAACATCCAATACATTTCATTTATTTCCTTTTACATGTTCTAGATGCTCACTTCTTATAGCTTGAACTTTGCTAGCCTAGGTTGCAGGCTTAGGGTGAGGGGAATCTAGAATGGATGATAGAGGAGGTAGATAACAAATATCAACTATAGCCTTGAGATCATTTGCAGCAGTAGGGAGTGTAGCTTGTTCCATTAACTGTCCTGACTTGAGTCTTTTGTAGGGATTGTGGCCAGCCACCATCTTGAGGGCTCTGGATTGGACTCAATGTAGGGTCGGGCCTCAAGCATATAAAAATACTCTTTTCAGTGAGTATATTCTAAGGGATCAGAGGTTATCTCCTAGGAGTTAGTCAGGGGTCATTCCTAGAGAGATAGGCTTTCTTTGGAATGCACAGGTTTTGGGAAACCCAGACCTGCTTTTAACTGCACACATGTATTGGTTTTATCTTCCTAACTAGAGCACATGGTCCTCAAAGAAAAGGATCATATATTTACACAGTTTTACCTGAAGTGAATACATACTTGGTTGTCTCTTTGCCAGAATCAGAGCAAATCAGCATTTCAAAATCCCTGAACTTAGTTTTCTCCCAAGAACATGCTTCAGTATATCATCATTATCACTAATATTTATCCAGTCTATCAAATATGCCAGGAACTGTATACTTTCTCATTTAATCATCATTATTACTCTGTGAAGAGGTATACTGCAACTCCTTATCACAGATGCAATAACCAAAGCTTGAGGACTGTAGCAGATGTTTGTGGAGGATCATGCAACATGCCCTAGTACACTTGATTTCAGCGTGTCTTAGATATACATTTCCATGCATGAGGCCAGTGTCTCACACCAATTCTGGGCCTCAGCATCTCCCTGCTTTGCTGCCAGAAGTTTCTTTGAAGCCTTGGGAAGCTGCTCAGCTATGCAGAAATCCGGAAAGGGAGTGGGGAAATATTAATGACTCTCAGAGTCACTCTCAACCAATGTGGGCAAGAACCAGCAGGTAAATGCACCAGGATTTCCATCTTGTGATGAGACAGTTCTACACAAGTCCTTAGAATGTCCCCAGCACAACTGAGTCCAGTTCCCCCAACAGCAACCAAATCATTAATTTACCCTTTATTGGCTTTTCTTCCTTCCAAGTCCTATTTTCCCCACTTCTGCTTCCTGGGATCACCTCGGAAGTAAATTATCTTCACCCAAGTTCTTGTCTCAGGAGAACCCAAAATACCGCAAGTAGATTAGGTAACTTGCCCTAAGCCAAACAGCAACTGGCAGAGCCAGGACTGGAACCTAAACCATCTGTTTCCAACACCCGTGGTCTTAGAGACATTCCCCACTGTGAGTCAACATTAACATATCTGTAAAGACATTCCCCACTGTGAGTTAACATTAACATATCCGTAAAACCAAGCCAAAAGAGAAAAAAGAAAAGGCAGATAACAAACACATTTTCTCCCAGTGCTTTAAAAAGTCAAGTATGCTTCTGTCATTTATATGTTAAGCTGGCTGCTGAAAGAACAGTATGCACGTGCCCCCCCACCCCACCCCGCCCCGTCTTGAGGACCCTGGGGTCTAATGAAGATAGGCACTGTGCCATGGACACCAGTGAACCACATGAAGACGCAACTCACTAGGATCGCTGAGTCTAGCGATGAATGTGTGATATTCACGCCTAAATCAGGGTCATAAAGAAGAACCCATTCAAGGTGGAAGATAAATACTATTGAAGTGGGTATCAGGTTTAGTGGCAAATTTTAGACAATATTTGCAGGCTTGTGTTCTGGGTCTGACTCTACTGCTAAGAATACCATGTGATTTGGGACACATTATTGAACCCCTCTGTTTCCTCATTTGTAAAATGAAGACAATACTTCTTGCCCTGTCTGCTGCACAGGGCAGCTGAGAAGCTCAAGTGAGATACGGTACCTGAAAGTTCTTTGAATCACACAAAGCACTTGGCAAATATAAACTACTATTACTAACACTTTGAATCATCACCATCATCAATGTGTATGATTACTTCTGCATTTGTTACATGACAGGCACCACGGACAAACTTTTCAAAGATACGTCAAATGTGAAGCATATGATCTTGCTGTGACATTAGCTACAATAGAGTGGAATTGAATACAGAGCAGATCTGATTTTGAAATGACATTTTACTAATGGGGGCTCCCATAAAATTGTTAATATGGCTTTGAGAATAAAGCTATGGCAACATCCCAGCACACCGCAACCTAGAATGGATCCCAGGGCCAACATTACTTCCTCGGAATTAACTAATTGGTGAAGGACATGAGTAAATTCCTCCAGACCACTGGGTACCAATTAGTGCTAATTTTGGCTATAATGAAGAATGGGCTGAAACCAACCTGAAGACATTTAGTGGGATAAATGTAAAGTCATATTCCTAGGGACAAGGAATTTGGGAAAACCATCATTGGTTATCCTCTCATTGTTTGGAAGAGCCCAATAAATAGCACTGAGTGCTGAACCAACAGAGAAACAAGATAATGACATAAGGCCATTCGGGCAAGACTATTACTTTATTACTGATAAAGTTGATAATGAAAAAACTGACTTAAATATGTAGACAAGTAGGCTTCACAGAGCCCCACTGGACTATTGCTGGCTCCCCGGGACGAAAACCCTTTGCAAAACTTACAGCACAGGGAGAGCAGGCCAGAGCACGTGCTTTCTGTGGGCCAGCTTGCTCCCAAAGAGAAGAGAGAAAGGCACTGAGTTAAGGATGTCCATTTTCTCCATCAGATGACGCCACTTCTCCTTTGGGAAGATTGAGTGAGAGGAGAGGAGAGAGCCCAGGCCTGGTTCAGGAATGGGGTTCCCACCACACAGAAGGAAACATGAGGAGTGGGGAGAGAAGTTTGCCCCTCTGTAAAGCATGGGAGCCCAGAGAGAATATGTGAACTTTCCAGGATTGGTGGCAGTGTCAGGGCTGAAAGCCAGAGCTGTTTTATTTATCTGTGTTTTAAAAAGCAAAAGCAAAAACAGAAAAAGAGAGACTTCCTGATTTATTAGCATTGCACCTGAAAAAGTTGGGCTTTGGGGTTGTTTCATAGACTACAAAATTAGCATGAAACTATTGGGCACGTGTGTGGCTTAAGTATAGTGTCCAGATTGCAGAAAACAACTAATCTGTTCTCCGAAACTTTCTGGAGGATCGTATTCAACTCTATGAACCGCATTTTTGATGATTGATGATGCAGGAAGTACAGAAAGATATGATCAGGATACTAAGAAGCTGAAACAGAACTGGAATTTGGGAAGTCCTCACTGAGAATAGGGAGGGGGCTTGCTTCTGCAGAACTCCAGAAAAAAGACAGAACCAAGAGCAGTGAAAGAAAGTCATATGGAGGCAGTGTTAAGTCAATGGAAGGAAGAACTTTCTAACATATGCACACATACACACACACACACACACACGTCTAGCAGTACGTAGGATGCAAATCTGATCATGTTGCCCCCTTGTAAAAACCACTGGATGGTTTCCTAGTCCTCTTAGGATAATGTCCAAAGTCCTTAGTAGAGTTTACGAGTTCTTTGTGGACGGGCCGTTCAGCTGGTGTCCAGCCCCAGCTCGTATCCACTCCCTGTCACTCCGCTGGCTGCAGCCACACTGACCTTCTTTAGTCCCTGGAGCACAGCAGGCTCCTTACCACCTCTCATCTTGAATGTGCAGATCCCTCTGCCTGTGTGGCCTTCCTTCTTTTCTATACCAAACCAACTCCGGTTCATCCTTCAGATCTCAGTTTTCCCATCTTCATGGAGTCCTTTCTACCTCCTGGAGGAGCTCATTCCACCCTCTGTGCTCCCCTTCATAGTACTTGTCAGAGTTGTGGCTTTACTTGTCTTCTTTGGCCCTTTAATAATGTCTGTCTCCCCTACTAACCCATGAATTCCACAAGGGCAGGGAATGTATCGTTACTCACGGTATCCCAGAGCCCAGCACGGTGCCTGCATAGATCTACTCAGCACAGACCTCCTGAACAAGGAGGGGAGGGGAGGGGCAGAGGAGGAGGAAGAAGGGTCTCCCCAGAACTAGAAAGATTCAAGCAGAGGATATGAAGGACAATCTTTCAAGCAAAGGGTTGAGAATATTCCTGTGCTGGTGGAACGATTGAACCAGCTCAAGCCAGTCAGCAAATATCTGCTAAGCAAATACTGTGTTCCAGGAGCTAGGTACCGTTCTGAACCAATGCCTGCACTGATGTATAAGAGAAATTTCCATTCTAAGAGCTGGCGATTACCTGGAGCAAATCTGTTTAATACCGTAAGACAGAAAAAGAAAAAACGAAAATGTATGACACTCGGGACCAGGTTTCCATCCCAAACTGCAGTCATATCTAACTTCATTGAAGACATATTATGGACTTTGAATATTGGAATTACTCCTTTTTGATGAGCCATAGCTATAATTAACAAAGAATGGGAGAGGGAGAATTAAGTTAATATCTTGTGGGAAGCAACTGTGAGAACTAAGATAAGGAACCACCCCAGTGATTCCGACTAGCCTTTCTTAAGAGTACACTAAACAAAGCCCAGCTGAGTCTGTTTCCAGCGAGTCCTTCCAAAGAGTTCAAATGTGTAAGGACAGAGATGAAAAAATGCAAATTCCCTTTTACCAGGATGTCACCAGCAGTCAAAGACTCCATTTAGAATTCCTTGTTTTTTTAAATGTAACTTTCACATTCTAAAACCATGTACCTCTGATGGAAGACTGAAGCCAGACTTTGGGCTCCTGCTGTCAGGAGAGGTGTGCAGAGGGGATCATGAACGAATAGAAGGAACAGAGGCTCATGAAGGAATAGCCCAGAGCTGATTCTGGCCTTAAAGAGAACAAAATGAACTCTTTACCCATTTAAATTTCTCTGTGCAACTTATTTTATTCTTTACTCTCTGGCTTAGTCTTGGGAGATACATCCATTGTTATTAAATATATATCTGCTCTCATTTTTCCTGGAACATGCTGCCCAGAGATGGCCATGTGAGAAGCAGCTTGAAGACAAATTAGTGCCACACTCCATGGCCTCTGCCCTTGGGACATTCAGCAGTCACTGCTTTCTCTGTCCAGGTGTCTCAACACCTAGAGTATGTACTCTTGTTCCCGTCTTGTGCATCTACAAGAGTTTTGTGCCTGGGAAGAGTTTTGTTGTATTTTAAGATAAGAAATATCATATCAGACTTGTTGACAAAACTGAAAAAAGTAAGAACATGGAGAAAGACTGAAGATACAATTGGCAAGGAGATAATTAATGGAGCAAGATTTTGGAAGAGGTGCAAGGGGTCTAACAAATGCTCATTCATCTGAAAAGTCATTTTAAGACTCAGTTCCAGAGGTCTGCTACAAAAGCTCAGAGTTCTCTAAATCAGAAACTATTCAGCTTTACAACTCCTCTACTGCTTATATTTGTTTCTTCTTATCAAAGTAATATAGTAAAATAATAATAATTCAAAAAATTTTGCCATTCATAATACAAATTTAAACTATATCGGCTTCATGGCACTGAAGCTGTTTGAGTTCCCGTTAATTAAGGCCTGAATTGACTAGTAGATTTAAGAATCACATTTATAAATGTAGTTTTCTGAATGCCTATATAACAGAATAAGCAAGATATAAATAAACAATGTACTATTCAGCCATAGCCAATGGGTAATTTCCTGGACACAATAGTGTCAAGGTTCAATGCTTAAAAACAGCAGAAAAGTGGCTGTCAATGGTGAAAGTACAGGAAGCCGACCTCTGTGACCACTGGAATCTTAAGATTCATTGACTCATTTTAATATTTTTCAAACCAATTAAATGACCCAACTCTGGGAAAATGTGACATTTACTAGGCATTTGAGAATGATTAATTTGGTATGTGTATCTTTGTGCTTTTTTCAAACTTTGTAGTATGGAAAATTTTAAACATATGCAAAGAAGAGGACAGTATAATGAAACTTCATGTACCCATCCCCCGTTCCCCCTGCAAATTATTTTGAAGCAAAGCTCAGATGTCATTTTATTTCCTCTGTGTCTATGTATTACAATTCTAACTATTATTCTATATACGTATATTTTTATACATCTTTATTGGAGTACAATTGCTTCACAATGCTGTGTTAGTTTCTGTTGTACATCAAAGTGAATCAGCCATATTCATACATATACCCCCATATCCTCTCCCTCTTGAGCCTCCTTCCCACCTTCCCTATCCCACCCCTCTAGGTGTCGAAAAGCACCGAGCTGATCTCCCTGTGCTATGCGGCTGCTTCCCACTAGCTATCTGTTTTACATGTGGCAGTGTATATATGTCCATGCTTCTCTCACTTCAGCCCTGCATCCCCCTCTCCCTGCCGCATGTGCTCAAGTGCATTTTCTATGTCTGTGTATTTATTCCTGCCCTGCCACTAGGTTCATCAGTACCATTTTTTTAAATATTCCATATATATGCGTTAGCATACGGTATTTGTTTTTCTCTTTCTGACTCACTTTGCTCTGTATGACAGACTCTAGGTCCATCCACCTCACTACAAATAACTCAATTTCGTTTCTTTTTATGGCTGAGTAATATTCCATTGTATATATGTGCCACATCTTCTTTATCCATTCATCTGTCGATGGACACTTAGGTTGCTTCCATGTCCTGGCTATTGTAGATAGTGCTGCAATTAACATTGTGGTACATGACTCCTTTTGAATTATGGTTTTCTCAGGGTATATGCCCAGTAGTGGGATTGCTGGGGCATATGGTAGCTCTATTTTTAGTTTTTTAAGGAACCTCCATACTGTTCTCCATAATGGTTGTATCAATTTACATTCCCACCAACAGTGCAAGAGGGTTCTGTTTTCACCACACCCTCTCCAGCATTTGTCATTTGGAGATTTTCTGATGATGCCCATTCTAACTGGTGTGAGGTGATACCTCATTGTAGTTTTGATTTGCATTTCTCTAATAATTAATGATGTTGAGCAGCTTTTCATGTGCCTCTTGGCCATCTGTATGTCTTCCTTGGTGAAATGTTTATTGAGGTCTTCTGCCCATTTTTTAATTGGGTTGTTTGTTTTTTTAATACTGAGCTCCATGAGCTGTTTGTATATTTTGAAGATTAATCCTTTGTGCACTGTTTCATTTACAAATACTTTCTCCCATTCTGAGGGTTGTCTTTTGGTCTTATTTATGGTTTCCTTTGCTGTGCAAAAGCTTTTAAGTTTCATTAGGTCCCATTTGTTTATTTTTGTTTTTATTTCCATTACTCTAGGAGGTGGGTCAAAAAAGATCTTGCTGTGATTTATGTCATAGAGTGTTTTTTCTATGTTTTCCTCTAAGAGTTTTATAGTGTGCGGTCTTACATTTAGGTCTTTAATCCATTTGGAGTTTATTTTTGTGTATGGTGTTCGGGAGTGTTCTAATTTCATTCTTTTACATGTAGCTGTTCAGTTTTCCCAGCACCACTTATTGAAGAGGCTGTCTTCTCTCTATTGTATGTTTTTGCCTCCTTTGTCGTAAATTAGGTGACCATATGTGCATGGGTTTAGCTCTGGGCTTTCTATCCTGTACCATTGATAATATATTTCTGTTTTGGGGCCAGTACCATACTGTCTTGATTACTGTAGCTTTGTAGTATAGTTTGAAGTTGGGGAGCCTGATTTCTCCAGCTCTGTTTTTCTTTCTCAAGATTTCTTTGGCTATTCAGGGTCTTTTGTGTTTCCATACGAATTGCAACGTTTTTTGTTCTAATTCTGTAAAGAATGCCATTGGTAGTTTGAAAGGGATTGCACTGAATCTGTAGATTACTTTGGGTAGTATAGTCACTTTCACAATACTGATTCTTCCAATCCAAGAACATGGTATATATCTCCATCTGTTTATGTCATCTTTGATTTCTTTCATCAGTGTTTTATAGTTTTCTGAGTACAAGTCTTTCACCTCCTTAGGTAGGTTTATTCCTAGGTATTTTATTCTTTTTGTTGTGATGTAAATGGGATTGTTTCCTTAATTTCTCTTTCTGAATTTTCATTGTTACTGTATAGGAATGCAAGAGATGTCTGTGCATTAATTTTGTATCCTGAAACCTTACCAAATTCATTGATTTATTTCTAGTAGTTTCCTGGTGGCATCTTTAGGATTTTCTATGTATAGTGTCATGTCATCTGCACACAGTGACAATGTTCCTTCTTTTCCAATTTGTATTCCTTTTATTTCTTTTTCTTCTCTGATTTCCATGGCTAGGACTTCCAAAACTATGTTGAATAAGAGTGGCGAGGGTGGACATCCTTGTCTTGTTCCTGATCTTAGTGGAAATGCTTTCAGTTTTTCACCATTGCTTATGATGCTTGCTGTGGGTTTGTCATATATGGCCTTTATTATGTTGAGGTAGGTTCCCTCTATGCCCATTTTCTGGAGTTTTTTTATCATTAATGGGTGTTGAATTTTGTCAAAAGCTTTTTTTGCATCTATTGAGATGATCATATGGTTTTTATTCCTTAATTTGTTAATATGGTGTATCACATTGATTGATTTGCGTATATTGAAGGATCCTTGCATTTCTGGGATAAATCCCACTTGATCATGGTGTATGATCCTTTTAATATGTTGTTGGATTCTGTTTGCTAGTATTTTGTTCAGGATTTTTGCATCTATGTTCATCAGTGATATTGGCTATAATTTTCTTTTTTTGTGGTATCTTTTTCTGGTTTTGGTATCAAAGCTACTCCAGCTTTCTTTGGATTTCCATATGCATGGAATATCTTTTTCCATCCCCTCACTTTCAGTCTGTATGTGTCCCTAGGTCTGAAGTGGGTCTCTTGTAGACAGCATATATATGGGTCTTGTTTTTGTATCCATTCAGCCAGCCTGTGTGTTTTGGTTGGGGCATTTAATCCATTTACATTCAAGGTTATTATCAATATGTATGTTCCTATGACCATTTTCTTAATTGTTTTGGGTTTGATTTGTGGGTATTTTTCTTCTCTTCTGTTTCCTGCCTAGAGGAGTTTCTTTACCATTTGTTGTAAAGCTGGTTTGGTGGTGCTGAATTCTCTTAGCTTATGCTTGTCTGAAAAGCTTTTGATTTCTCTGTTGAATCGGAATGAGATCCTTGCTGGGTACAGTAATCTTGGTTGCAGGTTTTTCTCCTTCATCACTTTAAATATGTCCTGCCACTCCCTTCTGGCCTGCAGAGTTTCTGCTGAAAAATCAGCTGATAACCTTATGGGGATTCCTTGGTATGTTATTTTTTGCTTTTCCCTTGCTGCTTTTAATATTTTTTCTTTGAATTTAAACTTTGTTAGTTTGATTAATATGTGTCTTGGTGTGTTTCTCCTAGGGTTTTGCCTGTCTGGGACTCTCTGTGCTTCCTGCACTTGGGCGACTATTTCCTTTCCCATGTTAGGGAAGCTTTCCGCTATAATCTCTTCAAATATTTTCTCAGACCCTTTCTCTTTCTCTTCTTCTTCTGGGACCCATATAATTGGAATGTTGGTGTGTTTAGTGTTGTCCCAGAGGTCTCTGAAATTGTCTTCAATTCTTTCCATTTTTTTTTTCTTTATTCTGCTCCTCAGCAGATACTTCCACCGTTTTGTCTTCCAGCTCACTTACTCGTTCTTCTGCCTCCGTTATTCTGTTATTGATTGCTTCTAGTGTATTTTTCATATCAGTTATTGTGTTGTTCATCTCTGTTTGTTTGTTCTTTAGTTTTTCTAGATCTTTGTTAAAAATTTCTTGTATTTTCTCAATCCGTGTCTCCATTCTATTTCTGAGATTCTGGATCTTCTTTACTATCATTACTCTGAATTCTCTTCCAGGTAGATTGCCTATTTCCTCTTCATTTATTTGGTCTTACAGGTTTTTACCTTGCTCCTTCATCTGTGACATATTTTTTTTGCCATTTAATTTTTTTTTTGATGAGTGGGATTGTGTTATTATCTTACTGGTTGTTTGGCCTGAAGCTTCCAACACTGGAGTGTAGACTGTTGGGTAGAGCTGGGTCTTAGTGCCGAGACGAGGACCTGAGGAGACCTCACGCTGATGAATATTCCCTGGGGTCTGAGATTCTCTGTTAGTCCAGTGGTTCAGACTCAGAGCTCCCTCCGCAGGAGGTTCCACCCGACCTGTGGCTCATGAACCAAGATCCAGCAAGCCACCACGTGGGGTGGCAAAAAAAAAAAAAAAAAAAAAAAGAGAATAATAAAGAGTTAAAAAATAAAATTAGACTAGGAAACTAACAGATATGTTAGAATATAAAAATAAAAATACAGATGAAACAACTGGAAGGTAAAACAGAACCACAATAGTAAAAAAGAGAAGGAAAAAAAATAAAAAGACAGAAAAGGCCTTGGCTGTGGGGGTGGGGCTTAGGCAGGGGTGGGGCTTAGGCAGGGGTGGGGTTTAGGCAGCAGGCGGTGGGGGATATGCTCAGGACCCACAGGGCTGGACAAGGCCTTCGGGGTGGTGTGGGGTGGGGCTTAGGCCCAATAGAACAGAAGGGGCCCAGACATGCCTCTGGTCTCAGAGGGTGAGGGACCTGGCCTGGGAGCCCAGCAGGCTTCACCCGCCCAAGTGGGTCGGGCGAACGCCCTCTGCTCCTCTCCCGCTCCTCTGGTCCTGGAGGGCCCCTCCTGGCCTGCCTCTCCTGTTCTCCCCCACCTCCCTCCTATGCCCCCAAGACCAACGTGGCCTGCTGGGGGCCTCTGAGGACGTAGGACACGGCCTGAGAGCCGGGCAGACTTCCCGATTATTCAGGGGAAATGCTGGGCTCACTCCCCCCCGATCCAAGCCTCCGAGGGTCCCCCCAGGCATGGGAACCCCTCCCCACTCCCAGCCACCCCTCTGGGGCAATGGTCTTGTTGGCCTCCACTTCTCCTCCCCTTCAGTCCCCCCACATCCTACCGGTTTGCTTGGGGGTCTCTCCCGTCTCCTTGGGTGTCGAGGTCCCCCACCAGCATCTGGAAGGCACCCTAGTTGTGGGGAGACGCGAACTCTGCATCTTCCCAGGTCACCATCTTGACTCTGCCCCTTCCAATTCTAACTATGATTATCAGGTCTTACCTCCTGGGATTGAATTATCTATCAGTCATCAAAGACACTTAATAACAACAACATCCACAAGTTTCTCAATAAATATTTGTTGATGCAGTGAACAAAAGGGTAATATTTATTAAGCAGTTACTGTGTGCCAGGCCCTGTGCTAAATGCTTTGCATGCACTGTCTCATTTAATGTTTGTAACAACCCTAAACCATAAATATCTTCACATTTCAGATGAGAAAGCAAGTGTAAAAAGATTGAGGGGCTTCCCAAAGCTAAATGCAAATTCAATGAAAATGAAATCAAACTAAATTATATTGTGAATATAGAATAACAGCAAAGCATGAATAACACTTGATATTTTAATTAGGTCCAGAATCCAGGCCTTTGAGAATGAAGGTAAATGTGGCAAAACATTAAAAATTGGTGAATCTGGGTAGAGGTATATGGGAGCTCTTTACAGTATTATTGTAACTTTATGTTTTAAGCTATTTCAAAATAAAAAGTTAAAAATTTGAAGTGGGCCCATTTTTTTCTCAACTAGCAAAGTTCAAGGTAGACCCTGACAGACATTTTGCACAATGGGCAGGATTTCTCTTCTTTAGGGTCCCTCTGAAATGAGAACCTAAGTCAGGCTTAGGTTTAGGTCAGTTTTTTCTGGGGTTGGGAGGAGGGTCATCTCAAGAAGCAGAAGTGAGGGGATGGGGAGAGTGACACAGGGAAGAAGAAAAAGACAACACAAGAACTCATTATTAGTTTATCTTTCCCTGTAGTCACCTGAGTCTCAATCCTGCTGGGGACCAGTGGTAGCCAGGCTCCAAGTGGGTCCCCAGTGGTCCCTGCCTCCTTGTAATCACACCTCTGTGCAGTGTCCTTCCAGACTTCACCAGGGCTGGTCTATGTGACCAACAGCATACAGCAGAAGTGATGTTATGTCATTTCTGAGATTAGGTCATAAAAAAGACTACGGCTTCCATTTTGGGCACTGGCCCTCTCTCTTTCAGACCACTCGCTCTGGGGGAAGCCATATGGTGAGGAGCCCTAGGAAGGGGTCCACATAGTGAGGGGAATCCTCCTGCCAACAGCCACATGAGTGAGTTAGAAGTGAATCCTTCAGACCCAGTCACACCTCGGATGACTACGGTCTTGGCTGACACATGGTTAATCTTGTAAGGAACTCTGAGCCCAAACCACCTAGCTAAGTAAGCCGCTCCCTGATTCCTGACCCATAGAAACTCTGAAACAAGAAATTTTTGTCATTCTAGACCTCCAAGTTTGAGGTAATTTGTTACACAGGTAACTAATATAGGACCCTTTGAGGAACTGTATTAATACACCTCAGAAACCTTCCATCACAGTCTGGGAGGCTGAGGCAATTATCCACATAACCCGAATTACAGAGTGGGCACTGGATGTGGGACACTGTCAACATGCCAAAGCAAACACAGACGAAATCATAGGGGGGCTGAGAGTATGTGAGGTGGGGACACCAATAAGCATCTGTTGAAGTACTTCATGATAATACTGCCTTTAACTTTTCTAGGACAACATACAGGTTTCATGTAACATGAAGCTCTCCTTAGGTGTGTTCCTCTCTTTATTTACTGTGTTAGTCTTTCAAAATCTGCAAAGTTCAGGGCTTCTCTGGTGGCGCAGTGGTTGAGAGTCCACCTGCCGATGCGGGGGACGTGGGTTCGTGCCCCGGTCCGGGAGGATCCCACGTGCCGCGGAGCGGCTGGGCCCGTGAGCCATGGCCACTGAGCCTGCGCGACCGGAGCCTGTGCTCCGCAGCGGGAGAGGCCACAACAGTGAGAGGCCCGCATACCGCAAAAAAAAAAAAAAAAAAAGAAAATATGAACTCCTAATGGGACAAGCCATACACAGTTTGTATATAACATAGGTAGTTATATCACAATTTGCAGGTAGCATGGAGTATGGGTCTGATATTAATTATTAATCTTCCCTCTGTAGGACACAGTGCCTCTGTTCTGGTCCCAGTCCAGATCTTTCTTTTCTTCTATTGGATCAGATTCTATGCATCTGACCTCTACTATACACTTCTATGTTCTAGATGGGCCTCTATGTGCCAGGGATAGAGTCGTGAATAAGAGACTGATCACTTTCTCATATTAGGCTTCATTCTCTCTTCAATTATTAAAAAAATCTTCACTCTCAAGTTTCAGCAGGGTTATTTCTTTTGGCTTTGCAATTTTCATTCTTTTTAAAATTGCTATTGCCCAATGCCAATGTATCAGAAATTAGGGCCTCTTAAATACTTTCTGTAGCAGGATGGGAGTGAATTGGAATCCTCTAAAAATTTAAAAGAGGAAAAGAGAATCTTCTAGGTTGGATATACCTGAAATGCAGTCTGATTACTTAAGTGGCTTTTCTTCTAGAGTTGTGCCTCTGTTCCAACACAGATGTTTCCATTGCAACTGCCTGTTCTAGAGGACAGAGATGGCCTCATAGTGAACAGTTCTGCAGGCTAACTCTACACTGGTTATGAATTTCAAAACTTCCTCGAATATTCTTACTTCATATTGTTTGAAAACTTTTGTGAATCTCAAAATGTTAGAAAAAAGCCTAAGAGTCTATCTACTCTTAGGAAAATCTATAAGGTTTTAGTTAATATAGGATAAATCCTGAATACATATGACATGGAAAATGGCAGATCAAAGAAAGGTATTTACTCTTGGGGAAAAAAAAAAAAACAGTAAGACCAAGTAAAATTCCAAGGCAAATAAAAAAAAATTAATTCTATTTAAATTGTTTCAATAATTCTGAACCTAAAGTTTTTGATTCCCATGAGACCATCCTCCGCTTTGGATTTCTACATTGTAAAATGCTGCTAGAAACCCTGTGTCTTGTCTGTGAGCTCCTGCAAGCTGACCAGATAGACAAAGCACATGACTTTGCTAAGAATGATTCAGAGACCACTTTGGAAAAAGGACTGCTCTTACCAGGCACAAATGAAGATCACATGAATTGTCCACTGTTTCTACCAAGCCCTAAAATTGTAAGAGAACCCAAGTCACTAAAAATCAAAGGTAACTCTTCATCAGTTAACTTAAGCAAGAGACGAGAAGAGTCGAAGCAGAAACATGGATTTTGATTACTTCTACTATAGCAATAGACCTACACATGGTTCTCCAGGAGTCAAATAAAATGGGAATCTAACCTATGTTTCCAGTACTCTAAAATCCATATAAAGCCAAGAACCATATATTTACAAGGACTGAGCCACACCACCAATTAAAACTTAACATATCCAAGGAAGATAATCTATATTTATATTAAGCTTTAAGAGATTCTTCCTAACAGCAGAAATGAATGATTATTACTTTTTGAGTTAGTGGGACTTAAGCTGGAACTTGTAGAACAGAAGAGTTTTCTCTCTGGAGGACACATGATCTAAATTACTTCCCATTTACTTAGTAACCAATGTGATGTGTCTTATTTACCACCCCACCCATACACGATCCTCATTCCTTAACTCATGAGATTTTTACACAGTTCTCTTAAGTTATGGAACCCAGAACTGGACCGTTTATTGGTGAACATCTGATCAACATTGAGTTTGCACTTCCATACAAGAAAGTAAAAACCGGAAATAAGAAGGAAACTGCAAGCCAATCTGAGGATTCAGCACCCCAAAGCTAGGTGTTTCTAATGTCTCTGAAGCAAATGTTTGTGGAGGGAAAAACAGAACTTTTCAAAGTGTACACGTATGTGATTATGTAACAAAGAGTTTGGCTAGTTTAATACAGCTGTTATTAATTAAAATATTTTGGCCTTCAACAACTTAAAATTATTTAGAAATATTTTTCTGATCAAATATAGGTTTTGCCAAAAAGAAAATTTTTAATAATTCTTTCCACATAAAATATTAGAATTTTCTGGAACATATGTCTGAATTTGTTTGGTGATGTTTTTCTACTACCTGTGAACCTTGTTCTTACTTAAGTTTGTGAACATCGTTCCAGCTTATGTTTCCATATCTTTTGTCTCATCATTGGAAAATACTGGTTATGATTATAAGAGTAGGAGTTGGGGAATCAGACAGATAGGCCCCATTATCAATCCTGGTCCTGCAACTTACTAAGGGACCCTGGAGCTTAACTTCATGGAGCCCAGTTTTGTTTTGTTTTTTAATTTGTAAAACAGAGATAATAATTAACTTACAAGGTTTTTGTAAGGATCAAATGAGAGAACATACATGAAACCCCTAGTGCAGTGTTCCTGTATTAGGTACTCAGCAAATGAGAGACTTTTCCTTTTGTATGAGGGAGCACAGACGTCCTCAATCTAAAAATTATAGTTGTCTAGACTCTGAGGGAATATGTAAATATTAGTTTGAAAATGACTGTTTTAATGACATCTATGCAACCTAAAAATTAAATACTGTATATATTAGATTTCTAATAGCAGACTCTGAGAAGACTATAATTTAATCTCAAGCCTCCTTCCTCCAGAGATCATCAGGAATGGAGTCAGTATAAAAAGCCAGATAACATAAAGGCCAAATGAACTTTGTTTCTGATTCTCTGCCTGGGCCCCATCCATAAACATGTAGCATGGTGACAACAGGCAAAGGCCATCATCAGTCACCTTACTTCATTGGTGACCATCTGAAATTCCAGGAAAAGTCATTTCTTTGTTTGAGGTACATAGTGAATGATAATCCATAAAAGTTACTGAGAAGTACTTTATAAATACACATGCCTAATAAAAATGATCAGCGGGACTTCCCTGGTGGCGCGATGGTTAAGAATCCGCCTGCCAACGCAGGGGACATGGGTTCGAGCCCTGGTCCGGGAAGATCCCACATGCCACAGAGCAACTAAGCCCATGTGCCACAACTACTGAGCCTGCGCTCTAGAGCCCACGAGCCACAACTACTGAAGCCCGCATGCCTAGAGCTGGTGAGAAGAAGCCACTGCAAGAGAAGTCCGCGCACCGCAACGAAGAGTAGCCCCTGCTCACCGCAACTAGAGAAAGCCCACGTGCAGCAATGAAGACCCAACGCAGCCAAAAATATAAATAAATAAATAAAATTAAAAAAAAAGAATCAGATTAGCTTTATCTACCTATTTAAAAAGACTCAAAAATTTAAATAAATGTATTACTATCCTGTTATGCAATGCTTTTAATGTTGGCATTTTAAATTTAGAAGACAACACTGTGGAGAGGAAAAATCATTAGATTAGAAAATCTGGATGTGATTTTTAGCCCCCAAATTACTGTGGTATGATCCTGGGCAGCTCATTTAATCGCTTTTAATCTTGTAGGAATATTAATACCTATCCGACTCCATCCAGCCATCTACTCACCTACCCACCTACCTACTCATCCACCCACCCATTCATTTATTCAATGATTCATTCAACATACATTTATTGAGCATTTACTAAGTGCCAGTCACTGGAGACATTTTAGAGTTAAATTAGATTCATACTTTCCCCTCAAGGAGTCCACAGTCTAGGAAGAGAAACAGATGAATATAAAGGAAGGCACAAAGGAGTGTAGTAAAATGTGGTGGGTGCTGTAAAGAAAACCTGTCTTGGCTAGAGCAGGCAGAAAGGAGACGTCACTTCTACTTGGTGAGAGGTGGCTGGAAGGATATCTCACTGACACATGCAAGGGGTAAGACAGGCGTCATGAAGTGACGCACGAACTGGCAAAGTATAAGTAATTTTTCCCAGTGAATCTGGGGTGTGATACTGGAAAGGGTGTTCCAGCTGGAGGGAACCACATAAGTAAATACTCAAAGGTATGCTATAGTGTGATAGCCAGCAAACTACATGCAGCCTGATTTGGCTGAAACGCAGGGTGGAAGGAAGACGCAGCTAGAGATGAGGCTAGGGAGGATGATCTGCCATGCTGAGGAGGTTTCATTTTATTCTACAGGCATTGGGAAATCTTTAAAAACCCCTAAGTTAGAGTGAAATGATCAGATCTGCATTTGAGAAAGACTATAGCTATAGAGTGGAGAATCAGTATGAGAATGTTATAAGAAAACAAGAAGACCCATTGTAAACTGCAGATCACTATATAAATCACTATATAAATGTTTGCTTTTATACTTAGTTCAATATAAGTCATGATTTGCTATATTATAGACCATGCATGATTGATAAAATATGAATTCTATCTATGTACTTATTTAAATAAATAAACCTATGAAACAAAATTTTCAATCAGAAATGAATTGTAATAATAAATTAAAGAGATGTGAAAAAATTTCACCTTGTTCCAGAACTCTTATCTCAACAAAACATATTGCTGGTGAAGTTCCAGAAAAAGAAAAAATTCAAATATTGATGATCTTTGAAAATAATAAGTGTTGGCGAGGATGTGGAGAAATGAAACCCTTGTGCAATGTTGATGGGAATGTATGGAAAAGAGTATGCGAGTTCTTCAAAATATTAAAAACAGAATTACCATATGATCCAGCAAGTCCACTTCTGGGTATGTATTCAAAAATTTGAAAGCAGGGTCTCAGAGAGATATTTGTACACCCATGTTTATAGCAGCATTATTCATAATAGACAAAAGATGGAAGCTACCCAAGTATCCATCAAAGGATGACTGGATCAACAAAGTGTGGTACATACATACAAGGGAATATTATTCATTTCCTTTAAAAAAAAAAAAAGGAAGTTTTGACACATGCTACAACATGGATAAATCTTGAGGACATTGCACTAAGTGAAATAAGCCAGTCATAGAAGGACAAATACTGTTACAATTCCATTTATATGAGATCCCTAGAATAGTCAAATCCATAGAAACAGATAGTAGAATGGTGGTTGCCAGGGGCTGGGAGAGGGAGAAAATGGGGAGTTGTTATTTAATGGTTATAAAATTTCAGTTTTACAAGATAAAAAATTTCTGGAGATTGGTTGTACAACAATGTGAATATATTTAACACAAGTGAACAGGCTTACCCTCGAACTGGCTAAGATGGTTAGCTTTATGTTAAGTGTATTTTGCTATGACTTTAAAATATACTGATGATATACTGATGATCTTTAATAAATTAAAAACTGCATTAAAGGGCTCTATGAACAATGAACATGATATAAAAGAGTTAGTTTCAAAACATTTAAAGTGTGAGGGGGGACTTCCCTGGTGGTCCAGTGGTAAAGAATCCACCTTCCAACGCAGGGAATGTGGGTTTGATCCCTGATCAGGGAACTAAGACCCTACATGCCACGGGGCAACTAAGCCTGCACGCCACAACTACTAAGCTCCCGCACCTCAATTAGAGAGCCTGCGTGCTGCAAACTACAGAGCCCATATGCCCTGGAGCCTGCATGCCACAACTAGAGAAGAGAAAACCTGCACGCCACAACTAGAGAGAAGCCTGCGCACTGCAACGAAAGATCCTGCATGCCTCAACGAATATCCCACGTGCCGCAACTAAGATCCGACACAGCCAAAAATAAACAAAAAATAAATCTTAAAAAAAAAAAAGTGTGAGGTGTTTCTTTTCTTATTTTGTTTTTTGTTGGAGGGAGGTAGTGGTTCATAGTCAAAGAAATTATTATACACTGTATCTCCCACTTGATGCTAAATTAAATCAAACTAGTATATACTTTTGGAACATCAAGAAGGGAATCAAATGATTTTTTCTATTACTTTTAATTAAATAGTAGCTTAAAACAGCAGAAATACCACAAATTGTTTGTGTTTACAATCACTCAAAAATAAATTCAAGAACAGAAATTAAAGAGGACAATATTCAAATGAAGTTGCTGTACAAATTACATATTACAAGGCAAATCAACCTGTTATATAGGTCAAGCTCATTTTCTTTCAGTATAATGATGTAGGATTCACCTACTAAGTTTGTGTAGGTCTGCCTTACTTCTACGCTTTCAGCAGGATAGTCAAGAGAGGAATTATTTCCAGCTCATTAACATGATGGTTTTCAAACCTGAGTGTGAGTAAGAATCACCTGGAGAATTTGTGAAACTTTGCAGATCCCTGGGCACCATCTGCTTCCACCAGATTCTGATTCAGCAGGTCTGGGGTGAGGCCAAGGAATGTGTATTTTAGCCACACATAGGGAAGGGTGGGGTGGGGAGATCTCAGATGCTTGAGGTCCACAGACCATTTACTTTGAGAGAAACTACACTGCAAACGATTAAATAAAAACAACCTAATCCACATGTAGCTTGAATGTCCAGATACCGCTGATAAATGGTGAATTCTAATTGGGAGATTCTTTTTAACAACAAAAGGAAAATTTGTATCTTGTAATGTTTGTAATGTTTGTCCTTTGAACACGATGTCCCACAAGCTGACCACGAGCCACAGGCCAGACTGGAGGTCCAAGATGGCTGTGACTACGATATGAACTTGAAGAGATGCCCAGCAGGTAGGAGTACTGCCCATCACCTCTTCAGTTGGAAACTTTTTCTCTGCTCTCCCCAAATTCACAAGAGATCATTTTAGAAAATTTATATTAGTTTGGGGATGCCTACTGGTGTCCTCTGAAATGTAACCAAAGGAGACTGAGGAAAGAAGACAGATCTATCAATGAATTCCAGAGATAGAAGTGGATGCTTAGGGGGGGTCTAACCTTCTAGACTTACAGATGAGGAGACAGGCAGGAATAATAAACAAAAACATAAGCAACTTACTGAAAACCACTTTCGTGGGGTTTCCCTGGACTCTCCTTCAAATGGTAGTCTCACCCCTGTAATTCCTACTATAATGATGGATTGCTATCCTTCCATACTCCAATTATATACAAGAAACAAACCAATTAGATGCATTTTTTCTATTGCCTGAATGGCAAAATTAATTCTTGCAAGGAGACAGCAAGCAATTTAAGATCTGGCATTCTGCCTTATAATTATGTCATTTAAAAATTTTAATCTGACCTCTTTTTTTACATGTCTTCACTGGTCATGAATAATGATAGAGATGCAAATTTACTAAAATTTCATGTCTTATGGGAATAAAACTGGTAGGTCAACAAAATACTGACAAGTACTCTCACATTTGAAGAAAACTCATTGATCTTTTTGCCAATAAAAGATATAACTTCTTTTAGTTGCTCCTAGATTTTTATACTGTATCTATCAGAGCAAAAAAAAAAAACCTGAAACAGCTAGTGGTGACTTGATAAATAACTAGCAACTGTAGCAATAGGTTAATAACAGTGTGTCACAGACAGGAAGAAGAGAAGCAGCCATTTTATATAGTCAGTGAGAACCAGAAAGTAAAATCTATGCCCTTTACTGCAGTTGAATAGCAGATCACAATGAAAATGGCATAAGTACCAATAAAGTGAGAAATCAATTGCTCCCTAGACTCAAGGTCGGGTATTTCTCATAAGCCACTTCATACCCTTTTGCGAAATAAATCAAGGCATAAATAAATGCATGCTCACACACACACACACACCCATACACATACACATACATATAACTTTTTCTAGAAATCACTTCACCATCATTTATTCAATTCATTCAACAAATATTTATTGAGTGCCTACCAAGTGTCTTGTGAAGCTGCTCATTCAGAGGGAGGAAGATAGACAATAAGCATGAGATCAAACAGAAATACAAGATGATTTCACAAACTTATAAGAGCTCTGAAAAGTTTGATAAAGACATGTGAGAGAGGCTGGGTGGGAAGAGGTCATGTTATGGGAGGGCCTCTCTCAAGAGGTGGTTTGTAAACCTGAGATGGCAACAATGAGAGGAAAGTGCATGGGAAGAGCATCCGGGCAGAGCAAACAGTAAGTGTAGTGGTCAGTCAGGAAGCAGCGGGCCTGGAGTCAAGCTGGCCTCTGAGCACAGTGACTGGGCCGAGAGCGTGGGAGATGGTACGAGCTAAGGTCAGCATGGGAGGCAGCTGTCGGATCATGCTGGGCTTTAGGGATTATTCTGATGCTGCATAAGCAATAAGGACTAGAGCTTGAATCTTCTAATTTATAGCTCGAGGTCCCTTTGCTCTCCCCCTGACACTCTGCTTCAGTGGGGAACATGAGAGGTAATGGCCACTCACCCAAAGAAAACACAGGCTGGCCCAGCTCTGAAAGGCATGGAAAAAGTGACTATGCCCCATCTCTCACTCTGATTTCCTGAATGTGGCTCCCTCTTGGGGTTCTCGTGCTTTGATTTCTATCGATTTCATCTTGTCCAAGTCCCTGAAGTATGGTGGTTCATGCAAGGACAAAGAAATATCCTGTCCTTGTCTGAGATGAGCAAACATTTCTAAAGGAGAAATTTACTAAATGTGAAGGGGAAGGTAGCTTTCCAAAGTGTAGGTTTCTGAACACAAGATCCGTTCATCTGCATACTATCCAGCTTCAATGGACTGGCACAGATGCTCAAATATCTTGCCCTGCTTTTTTCTGACCTTAGTCCCACCTGTCATCTCGCATTAAATCTTGGGGATCCTTCCTATTTCCTGATCCTGGGAGAGGGTCTACCTGTCCAGTCTGTGTTATTCTGAGACAAGTTCTCAAAAGAATCTAATTACACTTAATTTAATTAGGGAGACTATTTCCTTCTGGTATATAAAAGAAGAAATGCACCTGCCCTTCAGAGTTTACTGTGGCAATAATAAATTACATTGACTCCATAGGCCTCTCAGGAAGATTGTTCTCATTGCCTTATACTCAACTGTGATATTTAAATAAGTAAAAGGCAATTCAAGATCTTCTGAGTCAGGTGCAGAGTATGAGATTTAAGATCCAAATTATAAAAGTTCAGAGGTGAAAAAAGCTATTGTAAAGTAGACCAACACAAAGGTCTCACAGAGAAAGTGGATTTTGAGTTGGACACTTGTACTTCACTGGCATATATCTTAATGACTAAAAGAATTGCAAAGAAATCTTAAACTGCATTCAAGAATCTTACTGTTAATAGCTGTATCATTATTTTGAAAGTATTCCACATATATTGTAGGATAAAGCAAATAAGTATCTTACAGTCATTAGGAACCAAGATTTTAACTGTAACATAAAACAATACAAGTATAAAATTAAACACATTAAATAATCTTAGACATAAACTAAAAATATCAGTATAAACCATAAGATTTTTCCCTCTTAAAGAAAAGCACATATTTTCTAGCTCTATGTACTATAAAGGCAAAGTGTAGAAGCAAAGACAACTCAATGTCAAAAACAGCCACAGTCCCCAGAGTGTGATTTCTAAATATTACTTCCCACTAAAAGGAACTAGATCTTCTTGAAGAAACGTCTAATTCCAGGTGTAGAGCCGGAAACATACAAGATGAGACTGGGCTATCTTACTATGTCAGAAAGGAAGGAAACACTCAAAGATTACTGGGTCATCCCCAAAGGTACAGGAATCAAAATGAAGGAGGAAAAACGTTTAAAAAAGGCTAAACATTTAGCCTTTAGGCAAAGTATAATGATTGTAATAGATTGATACACCACTATCAGAGAGCTGAGGTCATAAAGCAACCAGGCAAAAAGAATTCCAAAGGATAACAAGCCCCTGCAAAGAGAGATGAGCTGACAGAGAAGAGGTGGCTGCCCAAAAAGCAGACAGAAAATAACTGAAATTCCAAAGAATTCTTAAAAGATGAGTGTGAGATAGCATAACACTTTAGAATCTCCAGGAACCCCAGACACAAAAGGAGTCTGATCTTTCTCACCAGCTATTTCCATGGACAGTCACTGGGTACTCACAAAAAGAACTGGGGTCAGGGTAGGAAAACTGAGAGAACCACCCCCCCACCCCCCCAGGTAACTGACATGGAAACCCAGTTGCTTCAAAGACCTTTGTCTAATAAAAAGCAAAAAATATTAGATTCCAGGAGAAGAAAAGGAAACACTCCCACCCCATGGTCCCAGACAAAGACCTGCTACCATTGGAGGAGGGGTAGGAAATCCTCCAATTTCCCCCATTCTAGGAGGATGCCCTTTTTCTTTCTCTTTTTTTTTTTTTACAAATTTATTTATTTATTTTTGGCTGTGTTGGGTCTTTGCTGCTGTGTGCAGGCTTTCTCTAGTTGTGGCGAGTGGGGGCGACTCTTGGTTGCAGTGCGTGGGCTTCTCATTTTGATGGCTTCTCTTGTTGCGGAGCACGGGCTCTAGGTATGCGGGCTTCAGTAGTTGTGGCATGCGGGCTGTAGAGCACAGGCTCAGTAGTTGTGGCCCACAGGCTTAGTTGCTCCACAGCATGTGGGATCTTCCTGGACCAGGGCTCGAACCCATGTCCCCTGCATTGGCAGGCGGATTCTTAACCACTGCACCACCAGGGAAGCCCCTTTTTCACTGAGAAAGAGATAGAAACAAAAGTTCTCTGCCACTGGAAGAGGGGAAGTAAACCTACTCAGGCCTAGGATCCCGCACTAATACAAACGAAAGGCCCACATCTATTGAAGGGGAGGTGTGAAACTAGCTCCTGCCAAAGATCCCCCACCAAAACAAAGCAAAGCTCATTGACATGAAAGGACAGAAAGGCTGAGAAAGAACATTAGCTCTAAGGCCTAGGCACACAGGGCTTATCCATCGCTGAAAACAGAGCAGGGGAACTGAGAAACCCCATGTCCCCACCCTAATTATTGTACCAAGTAACAAGCAATAACAGTATACCACTGTTGGTGGGGCAGGGGCTGGGGAAGGACAAGAGAACCTCTTTGTGATACAAGTATGCAGAGCCCACTGAAGACTGAAGGTGGAGCAGGAAAACTAAGAAAAACTCTTTTTCACTCCAGGTTCCACACTAAGTACAGGTATCAGTAATCCACTGATGGAGGAATTTGAAGTCTATGTTATACTGAAGGCAAGTACGGCAACGAATAACCTAGCTAAACTACTGACTAACCTAACCGAAGAAAGAGCACGTCCATTTCCAGGTGTAATTTTAGCCTCTGCTGTTCTTTTACACATTTCTAGCATTCAATTTTAAAAGTTATAAGACACAAAAAGCAAATAAAGCCAAATCATTGTCACAAGTTAAAGGAGCCCATAGAAGTAGAACCAGAGATGCCTCAGATGTTAAGATAGAGACTAAAATAATTATGATTAATATGTTAAAGTCTCTAGTAGAAACATCAGACAGATGGAGAATTTTAACAAAGAGATGGAACATATAAAAAACAGTCAAATTGAAATTCTAGAAATTGAAAAAATTGTTGTAACAGAGTTGAAAAATTCTTTCAATGGGCTTATTGGTCATAACAGAGGAAAGAATCAACGAACTTGAAGATAAGCCAACAGAAATTATCCAGACTGAAACACAAAGTAAAAACAGAGTGAGAAAAAAACTCGAACAATAACACCAAAACCAGAACATCTTAAGAGCTCTGGGGACAATATCAAATGGTCTAGTATAGATATAGTTGAAGTACCAGAAGGAGAGAACAGATCAACAGAAATATTTGAAGAGATAATGGCTGATAATTTTTCCAAAATTAGCAGTAGACAACAAACACAAATCCAAGAAGCTCAGAGAACACCAAGCAGGAAAAATAGAAAAAAATTTACACCTGACCACAGTATAGTCAAACTGCTGAAAGCCAAAGATAAAGAAAAATTCTTGCAGAGAACAAAGACATGAATGACATCAGACTGTTAGAAACTATGCAAGTCAAAATACAATACAGCAACATCTTCAAAATACTTAAAGAAAGAAAGTCAACCAAGATTTCAAGAATTCTATATCTAGTGAAAACATATTTCAAAATGAAGGTGAGAAGTGGGACTTATGGAATGATAAAGTAAGGAGCTCAACTGAATTTCCAGCAAAATAATTTAACGGGTGAAAAAATAATTTTTTATTTTTTTAAAGTCTGGAAATTGTCCTGGGGCAAACAGCAAATAGAGAAATATTCATTCAAGAAAATCTACTAAATATCAGTAAAAATAGTAGTATTTGAACCACAACCCACTCCACTATCTCGCCAGCTCCTCATTATAGAAGCTCTATTCATGTGCAGACAAGAAAATGAGAGCTCCTTCTCCCCCTCAGCTACAGTCTGGGGCTACAGTGTCATCCCAGGAAGGACAAGTTGTTGACAGTTCTCATCTATTCTAGGAAGCTCTATTATAGGCAGGCACGGCTAAGGACCAGGTCTCTCATCCTCTGCCCAACCCCCCACTCATAGGGCAGAAGCTATACCCCAGGTACAGAAGGTCAAATATCCTGGGGCTCCAGTTACCCCCACCCCAGCTCATTCATAGGGTAAAAGTTTCCCACTTGGAGGCGCAAGCTGAGAAGACCAGGGGCTGCCAACTCCTCCCCACGCCCACCTCAGTGCAAACTAATAGAGCAGGAGTGTCATTCCAGGGAAAGCGAGTCCTCACAGCCAAACGTGGTAGAGTGGAAAGGGGGTTCTTCCCAAGAGGAAAGGCAGTCCATATGATGAAGGTCTGTAGCTCTGCCTGAGAAGAATGACTTTATTTGGAACTGAGAATGAAGAACTCCATGCCTACAGGCATTGCTGAAAAATAATACCCATCTCAGCAGAGAACCATTAAGAGGTGGCTAGTAGCTCCTTGAATTAGCCAAACAGTAAAGCAGCTAGAAGTTTAAGAGACAGAAACAGGAAAGAAATAGCCAAGAAGAGGCATCCTGGGGTCAGAGTCAACTCTAGGGGTCAGGAAGCCTGGGCAGCCCCTACTCAGAAGCAATAACTGGGCAAAGTGGAAAGCATTCTCCAAGCTGCACAAAGACCCATCAACCCAGGGCAGAAGGCTCACTGGCACAAGGGGCTTAAACACAACCTCTGAGCAAATGATGACTGGACAATAAGCTGCTCTGACTGCGGGGCAACTCCTAGGAAGCCAGGCTTAAAAATAACACCACAGTCACCCCTGGTGGGCTAGAAAACTGTGTGCCTACCCTTCCTTTTTCTCAGGTCATTTGCTGTAGAAAACTTATAATGGTAAGTACTTTCTCCTCTCTTTGAAATGTATATAAATCCTTTCGAAGACTAGATTAGCCTTTTTCAGCTTAAAGACCCAGAACTGTCTTTTTCAAGGACGTGGGAGCCATCTCTTTGAAATGTAACCATCAGCGATCAGCGGAGACAGCACCTCTATCTCCCAGTGTCTGTGGGAAGGTAAGAGCCTGGGACCTTGTTCTAAGCTGCAAAACTACCAGCTGTCATAAAAACATGAGAAATTAGCTTTTTTTTTTTTTTTCTGGATAAAGCCAATTAGCCAACACAGATGGTCACCCCAATTACCAGGTAAAGTTAGTACAAACTTATGTGTGACAAAATGTGCCATCAAGACCTCTTACTTGACTAGCCGCTGTTTATCTTGAAAACATGCATGCGATGGGTTGTATCTGCTTGGCTACCTAAGAGTGAGGATTTCTTTCTGTCTTTACAATCTTTTAGTGATTGTCAGGGATGCACATCACATTCTGGTTTAATTCTTAATCGATAATAAAACTGTTTTCTTTCTCTATGATCTCTATGGAGAAGTTCTCTGGGTTGAGAGATTTTGTTTTTAATTATATTTTCCCAACATACCTCAGGAGCAATCAGAGAAGAAAGCTCCAAGCTCCTGCTTCTGGCTATAAAGGTCCAACAACAAACACAACCAAAGTAAACTCTCTGAACTATGTAGCAGCTTCTAAGCTGCACACACATTCAATGGTAAAAGGTAAAAATAACTGGCTAAGGAGGCTTAAGCACAACCTTGACCAACTCTGCTCTTCTTTTTCAAGATTGTTTTGGTTATTCTGAGTCCTTTGAATTTCTAAAGGAGATTTTGAACATGACCTAAGCAAAGCACCTGTTAAGGGAGGGTTCTATAACCTTAAATCTAACAGGGCATCACCAAATGTCACAATCTGTAGAGTAAATTTCAAAACAGTTTTAAAAAACTACCTGCTCTACTTATGAATGAGAAAACATTTACTCTTCCAGGAAGCTCTTTCTTCATCACCTAGCCAAACCTTTCCCATTTGTTAAGATTCGGTTCACATTCTATCTGACCAGTCCAGGCCATGCAACTGCCCTTCCCTAAAGGGCTACCTACCTGCCATTTATGTAAGACAATTGAGCACTTATTTGCATATGATTTTTTTAACATCTTTATTGGAGTATAATTGCTTTACAATGTTGTGTTAGTTGCTGCTGTATAACAAAGTGAATCAGCTGTACCTATACATATATCCCCATATCCCCTCCCTCTTGCGTCTCCCCCCTACCCTCCCATCCCACCCCTCTAGGTGGCCACAAAGCACTGAGCTGATCTCCCTGCGCTATGCAGCTGCTTCCCACTAGCTATCTATTTTACATTTGGTAGTGTATATATGCCAGTGCCACTCTCTCACTTTGTCCCAGCTTACCCTTCCCCCACCCCGTGTCCTCAAGTCCATTCTCTACATCTGCGTCTTTATTCCTGTTCTGCCCCTAGGTTCATCAGAACCTTTTCTTTTTTTTTTTTTTTTTTTAGATTCCATATATATGTGTTAGCATACAATATTTGTTTTTCTCTTTCTGACTTACTTCACTCTGTATGTCAGACTCTAGGTCCATCTACCTCACTACAAATAACTCAATTTCGTTTCTTTTTATGGCTGAGTAATATTCCATCGTATATATGTACCACATCTTCTTTATCCATTCATCTGTTGATGGACATTTAGGTTGCTTCCATGATCTGGCTATTGTAAATAGAGCTGCAATGAACATTGTGGTACATGACTCTTTGAATTACAGTTTTCTCAGGGTATATGCCCAGTAGTGGGATGGCTGGGCTGTATGGCAGTTCTATTTTTAGTTGTTTAAGGAACCTCCATACTGTTCTCCATAATGGCTGTATCAATTTACATTCCCACCAACAGTGCAAGAGGGTTCTCTTTTCTCCACACCCTCTCCAGCATGTATTGTTTGTAGATTTTTTGACGATGGCCATTCTGACTGGTGTGGGGTGATACCTCATTGTAGTTTTGATTTGCATTTCTCTAATGGTTAGTGATGTTGAGCATCCTTTCATGTGTTTGTTGGCAATCTGTATATCTTCTTTGGAGAAATGTCTATTTGCTTATGGTTTTATTCTCAAAATGTGGCAGCAAAGCTATAAACTCCTCAAGGGTAGAGACAATGTCAGAATCCTTTAAAAAAAATTCTTACCTGTTATAGCTTGAAACTTAAATCAACATTATTTGTTTTTTGTTTTTCCTTTTTGGCAGTGTGTCATGTGGGATCTTAGTTCCCCCACCAGGGATGGAACCCGTGCCCCTTACAGTGGAAGTGTGGAGTCCTAACCACTGGGCAACCAGGGAATTCCCTAAATCAATATTTTTTGGATTGAATGCTACTCTTCACAGTTTTTTTTCAAAGTCTGAGTTACATTTAAATCTTAAATAAACAAAAGATATATTTTCTTAATTAGATAATCTACCATAACTGGTCACAACAGTATGCAACTGACATCTTTGTTAAATATAATTAAGGGATAAGGGGTTGCAATAACGTACTTAACAATGTTCTCTGTTCCAGGCAAGGATCTTGGTACTTTGCATGAATAATTTTATTTAATTAAATGGAATAAAATGTGAGTCACACATAAACATTATGCATTTAGGATGGACAAACAAGATGTATCATTTTTATCAACTTAAAAATGCTGGTTAAACTAATTTAGCTACCCAAGAGATCATTCTTCAGAATCCTAAATTTCTGCCTTGACCCACCTCGTCATCATGAAAATGTCAAACTTAAAATATTCAGTATGCTTTATAACATTTTTAAGCATATTCTCAAATAATTTATAGCAGTAATCATGCTTTAAAAATATGCTTACAAAATTTATTATAATTGTTCTAAAATTTTTTTCATTTTATGCATTTGAATTATGCCATGGAGTAAATAATAATTTCCTCCATAATGATTATTTTATCTCTCTTTCCATGGTATCTTCTCTCAGTACCTCAGAGTTTGCTTTGTTCTTATTAGATTCACATGACTGTCAAAATATGTAGCTGTGGATGCCAGAAATATTTTTCAGATCAGGGCAAACAGTTAATGGAAAAATGTACTATTTTTCTACTAAAATAGATACTGGAAAATATTTTCTAAAAATACTCATTGTGAAATGTGGTAGATTTATTTAATGTTGGAACCACATTTTAACTCAAATACTCAAATATTGTTGACATCAGCGAGTGCATGAGTCATTTAGTGGAATAAAAAGGCATAGCCCTTATAATTATTGAAATATTAAAAAGATTTCAGAAAGATACTAATGTAAATAAAGTAACATAGTATATTTATCTGTCTCATGATATTTGGCACAGAGTAACAATAAATGGAACCTTTTTTTATTACGTTATCACATGACATTTTCAATGATAAGATCTAATGAAAAATGGGGATATGTTACTTTTACATTAGTCTCTGGTAATGGTCCTCACTATCACATATTTTAAGTAATTTTTCATGCATATACTTATTCCTAAAACATTCTTGACCACATGATATGGACCAGGTACTGAGGGGTTGTTTTCTACAACACATGGTGGATGTTTGCATATGCATCAGCTCCTAATATACTCTAAGCTAAAATTTAAATATTATCTAATATTTACAGCAGGGAGTAATTATTAAATAATGTATATATCATGCTTCTTTTAAATTTCTAATTTTAAGTAATAAGCAGAGGCAAATTTACCATGAAATAATGAATCTTAAGCTTTAGAGCCACTCCCAAAGTCTAGGAGAGGCTCCAGCAACATATTCACATGAACATATATTTTTGTAAATTTTGTAGAAGTGAAATATTTTAATTATAACTGTTTAAGGTAGCTTTCTCTTTCCACTACAATCACATTTTCCATCTTGTTGAGTGGTATTGCAGTGACCAGAGGTATTCTAAAGATCCAGCTAAATGGAAGTTGAGCTGGAGACACAGTTAACTTGGATTTAGTGGGATAAACTGATGCAGTTATCAGTCACTCTTCTATATAATTAGGTACTGCTAGCCTCCCAGGATATAATTTCTTCCAAGAACAATTCCAGTGCCCACTCTGACTCATCTTGCATCATGATATGAAGATGAAGGGCACTGACTATATTGTGTTATGAAAACTGGAGAATAACAGCCAAAAGCTAGTCTGTGAGGAATTCTTCCAATTATCAGATGTATAAAATTGTAAGTTGAAGGTTTGACCTCATTGTCTCCTAGTCAAAATGGAATTTCTATTTTTTCATATATATGCTCTATACTGCAATGTATACAAATATAAACACATCATATGTATTTTTTATGGAAATCTTACAAAAGTTTTTACAATTCCTATGAATGCAGGGTACAAATTTACAGCAACACCACAAACAATGAGTGTTTCTGTGAGCAAACTCACATATCTATGCATCTCAACACATCAGATCACATCTTGGCATGACTGACACATCTTGAAATGTGGCAACCCCAGGAGAAATGGCCTGTAAAATTCTGTTTCTTAAAAAGCAATCTCGGGGCTTCCCTGGTGGCGCAGCAGTTGAGAATCTGCCTGCTAATGCAGGGGACGTGGGTTCGAGCCCTGGTCTGGGAGGATCCCAAACGCTGCAGAGCAACTAGGCCCGTGAGCCACAACTACTGAGCCTGCGCGTCTGGAGCCTGTGCTCCGCAACAAGAGAGGCCGCGATAGTGAGAGGCCCGCACACTGCAATGAAGAGTGCCCCCGCTTGCCACAACTAGAGAAAGCCATCGCACAAAAACGAAGACCCAACACAGCAAAAATAATTAATAAACTCCTACCCCCAACATCTTCTTAAAAAAAAAAAAAAAAAGCGATCTCTAACTCATATAAGCTCCAAGTCCCACAAAACCTGGATTTGTCCCTTGTATGCAATTCTTCCTACATTATCCTCACACAGTGAATCATAATATCTAAAAGATGATATTGACTTTAAATATCATGTAGTCTGGTAGGGGGTTTCATATATCTTTCTCTTAAGTTTCAACACCTTTTTTTTCAAATAAAAGATTATGTTATAAATGCAGTAGAAAGTCTTAGTGATCAATACAATGAGGAAAGTAGAGAATAATAAGCTAAATAAGAAATAAACATGAAACAAATAAGAAACAATAGGCGAAATTAAAAAATAGACGTGAACTCATAACCTTAAAAAAATACATCCTCTGGGCTTCCCTGGTGGCACAGTGGGTGGGAATCTGCCTGCTAATGCAGGGGACACAGCTTCAATCCATGGCCTGGGAAGATTCCCACATGCCACGGAGCAACTAAGCCCGTGTGCCACAACTACTGAGCCTGCACTCTAGAGCCCGTGCTCTGCAACAAGAGAAGCCACGACAGTGAGAAGCTCGGGCACCACTCACTGCAACTAGAGAAAGCCCACGCACAGAACAAAGACCCAACACAGCCAAAAATAAAAACAAATAAATAAATAAATTTATATAAAAAAAAATCCTCTCCTCTGTTTCTGTTCAGAATAGCTCACTATTCAAGACACTGGGGTAGACAATGATTTCTTAACACAAAAAAGATATTAATCCTAAAAGAGAAAAATTAGATGAATGGGATCTCATCAAATTTAAAAATATCTGTTCACCAAAAGAATTCATTATTATGGTGAAAAAGCAAGCCACAGATTAACAGAAAAGATTTTAAAAAATAGTAATTTTAAAAAAATGAGCAAAAGAGCTAAGCAGGCACTTCACAAAAGAAGATATCCAAATAACCAATAAGCATGCTGAATCGGTGCTCAATATCTTTAGTCATCAGGAAAATGCAAATTAAAACTTCAATGAGATGCCACCACATGCCTATCAGAGTAGCTAAAATTAAAAGATTAACAATATGAAACGCTGGCAATGATATGGAGCGATAAGAATTCTTATACATTGCTGGTGGAAGTATAAAACTGTACAACCACATTGGAAAACTGCTTGGCAATTTCTCTGAAAGTTAAACAGACATCTGCCTGCCCAATGACCTATAATTCTACCCCTCATATATTTATATAGTATATCCAAGAGAAAGATATGCTTATGTCCACAAAAAGACTTACACAAGAATGTTTGTAGCAGTTTTATTAATAATAGTCTCAAAACAGAAATAACACAAATATACATCAAGAGGAAAATGGACTAATGAATTGTGGATATTGATTCAATGAAATTCTGTATGATAAAAAAGAACAAACTACTGATACACTACCACTGATGAATCTCACAGGAGCCAATGTAAAAGATCTCTGACTAGTCAAGTTGTCATAATTTGGTGATCCATGAAAACAATAATAATTATTATTAATTATAATAATATGAATAATAGTAATTAGTAATTACTAACCTGAGTAATAAGAATTACACATCATTTTGGTTAACTGAAATAAATCAAGTCTATAAAAGACACAAGTTCATAACAATACTCTAAAGAAAAGAATAGAAAGCAGTGACTTTCAGAAATTTTTTTAAACCAAGGCCCACAGCTAGAATTATACTACACACACATACACATCACACACCTTAAATGCTACACAAAATTCTACTCACTCTTCTTATGTCTCATGAACTGTTTATTTCTATTTTATTCAACTTTTTAATCAGTTTAAGAAACTAACTGCATAAAAAAACAGTTAGTTGCAATCTATAGTTTATAAAACACTGATTAAAATTACAAAAAGTTAGTTGAAATGAAAAAGGATAAGGTTCCCTTTTACTGATTTTAAGGTTTTGATAAGTAGGAATATTCTTATATATAGGCATTTTGTTTCACTAATTACATGTCTGCTTATGTGTATACAAGATGAGTACTTATTTCCTTTTATGTATGCTGAGAAGAACAAATGCAGAGAAATAAAAGGTAAACTGAATAGTCCTACAAGAAATAAGAATTGTACCAAGAAGAGAATCATGGTCCCTGACTTCAGACAATACTACAAAGCTACAGTCATCAAAACAGTATGGTACTAGCACAAAAACAGACATATGGATAAATGGAACAGAATAGAAAGCCCAGAAATAAACCCACATACCTATGGTCAATTAATCTACAACAAAGGAGGCAAGAATATACAATGGAAAAAAGACAGTCTCCTCAATAAGCAGTGCTGGGGAAACTGAACAGCTACATGTAAAAAATGAAATTAGCACATTTTCTCACACCATATACAAAAGTAAACTCAAAGTGGATTAAAAAGGTAAATTTCAGCTCTGAAACCATAAAACTCCTAAAAGAAAACATAGACAGAACACTCTTTAACATAAATCATAGCAATATTTTTTTGGATCTGTCTCCTAAGGCAAACAAAACAAAAGCAAAAATAAACAAATGGGACCTACTTAAACGCTTTTGCTACTTAAACGCTTTTGCACAGCAAAGGAAACTGTCAACAAAATGAAAAGACAACCTACTGAATGAGAGAAAATATTTGCAAATGATATGACCAATAAGGGGTTATTATCGAAAATATATAAACAGCTCATACAACTCAATATCAAAAAAAACCCTTAACAACCCAATTAAAAATGGGAAGAAGACCTGAAAAGACATTTTTCCAAAGAAGGTATACAGATGGCCAACAGGTACATAAAAAGATGCTCAACATCACTAATCATCAGAGAATGCAAATCAAAACCACAACGAGATATCACCTCACACCTGTCAGAATGGTTATCAACAAAAAGACCACAAATAACAAATGTTGGCAAGGATGTGGAGAAAAGGAAACCCTTGTATACTGTTGGTGGGAATGTTAACTGGTGCAGCTACTGTGAAAAACTGTATGGAGGGTCCTCAAAAAACTAAAAATAGAACTACCATATGATCCAGCAATTCCACTCCTGAGTATATATCCAAAGAAAACAAAAACACTAATTTGAAAAGATATATGCACCCCAATGTTTATAGCAGCATTGTTTACAATAGCCAAGATACGGAAGTAACCTAAGTGTCCATCAACAGATGAATGGATAAAGATGTGACTGATACACACACACACACACACACACACACACACACACACACACCACACACACACACAGGAATACTACTCAGCCGTAAAAAAGATTGAAATTTTGCCATTTGCAACAACATGGATGGACCTAGACAGTATTATGCTTAGGCAAATAAGTCAGACAGAGAAAGACAAATACTGTATGTTATCACCTATATGTAGAATCTAAAAAATAAAACGAATGATACAACAAAACAGAAACAGACTCACAGATATACAGAACAAACTAGTGGTTACCAGTGGGGAGAGGGAAGGGGAGAGGGTCAAGACAAGGATAGAGGATTAAGAGTACACACCACAATGTATAAAATAAATAAGCTACAAGAATATATTGTACAACACAGGGAATACAGCCAATATTGTATAATAAATTTAAAAGGAGTACAGTCTATTAAGAATTTTTGAATCACTGTGTTGTACATCTGAAAATAACATAATATTGTAAACCAACTATGTTTCAGTAAAAAAATAATAATTAAAAAAATAAATTGCATCAAAAAGAGAAAGGAGGGCTTCCCTGGTGGCGCAGTGGTTGAGAATCTGCCTGCCAATGCAGGGGATACGGGTTCGAGCCCTGGTCTGGGAAGATCCCACATGCCGCGGAGCAACTGGGCCCGTGAGCCACGACTACTGAGCCTGCGTGTCTGGAGCCTGTGCTCCGCAACAAGATAGGCCGCGACAGTGAGAGGACCGCACACCGCGATGAAGAGTGGCCCCCGCTTGCCACAACTAGAGAAAGCCCTTGCACAGAAACAAAGACCCAATACAGCCAAAAATAAATAAATTAATTAATTAGTTAAAAAGAAAAAAAATAAAGAGAAAGGATTGTCCAGCCTGGGTAATCAAACAACATAATCATGTAGAAAAGGGATCCAACAAACCCGTTTCCTAATGATAAATTAACCAAATGTTGTAAAAACAAAAGTTAAATATGTGTACTCAATATCTCATATCTAGGAATTGAAACCTATATGATACCAAACTAACCATAATAAAACTCTAATACAACATATATAGTTTTAATTAATTTTATGCTTACCTAAATTTCAAAAGACAATCTATTCACATGGTTCAAATTTTAATATAAAATTATAAAATACTAAAAGGTGTATTGGGACTTACCTGGTGGTGCAGTGGTTAAGAATCCACCTGCCAATGCAGGGGACACGGGTTTGAGCCCTGGTCTGGGAAAATCCCATATGCCACGGAGCAACTAAGCCCGGGGGCCACAACCACTGGGCCTGCACTCTAGAGCCCACGAGCCACAACTACTGAGCCCATGTGCCACAACTACTGAAGCCTGTGCGCCTAGAGCCCGTGCTCTGCAATAAGAGAAGCCACCACAATGAGAAGCCCGTGCACCGCAACAAAGAGTAGCTCCCGTTCGCCACAACTAGAGAAAGCCCACGCACAGCAACGAAGACCCAACAAAGCCAAAAATAAATAAATACATTTTAAAAAGGTGTATATAATTCTGTGGTTTTTTAAAAATCTCTCTCTCTCATCTGTCTCGCATCTGCTCAGTTCCCACTCTCTCCGAAGCCTATCCCAATCTTGGTAACCACTAATAAGTGTCTTATGTCTCCTTACAGAATTTCTTTGTGCATAGTCAAGAAAATATGAACTATTTGCCTCCATTTAAAAAATTTTTATTCCCTTCCAGAGGGTTTTTAAATTAAAATACAATACACATAACATAAAATTCAAAAATGTACAAATTAAAGTGTACAATTAAGTGGGTTTTGGTTTATTCACGAGGCTGTACAACCATCACCACTATCTAACTAAAGGACTTTGTCATTACTCCAAAAAGAATGCCCACATCCCTCAGCTATCACCTCCCCCCGCCCCCCACCAACTCCCCTATGCCTAGGAAACTATTAATCTACTTTCTGAGTTCATAGATTTGCCTATTCTGGACATTTCATCTATACGGAATCATATGATCGCCTTTGATGGTGGCCTTTGATGACTGGCTTCTCTCACTTAGCATAATGTTTTCAAGGTTCATCTATGTTGTAACATGTATCAGTACTTCCTTCCTCTCTATGGTTGAATATTCCATTTTAAGAATACAAAATGGAAGTTTATATTAATTAATTACATTAGTGGAATTTTATTTATTTATTTTTTTGTGGTACACAGGCCTCTCACTGCTGCGGCCTCTCCCGCTGCGGAGCACAGGCTCCGGACACGCAGGCTCAGCGGCCATGGCTCATGGACTCAGCTGCTCCGCGGCATGTGGGATCCTCCCGGACCAGGGCACGAACCCGTGTTCCCCGCATCGGCAGGCGAACCCTCAACCACTGCGCCACCACGGAAGCCCATTAGTAGAATTTTAAATCCACTTTGTTTAGCTATTCATTGGCTGATAGACATTTGTGTTGTTTCCACTTTTTTGGCTACTATGAGTAATGCTGCTAAGAGCAGTGGCATATAAGTTTTTGTGTAAGCATATTTTCAATTCTCTTGGGATATACCTAGGAGTAGAACTGCTAGTCACATAGCAACTCTGTTTAATTTTTGAGAAACTTTCAGACTATTTTCCAAAGGGGCTGCATCATTTTACATTCCCACCAACAATGTATGCATGTTTCCAATTTCTCCACATCCTCACCAACAGTTGTTACTGTTCGTCTTTTTGATTACCTCCATTTTTTTTTTTTTTTTTTTTTTTTCGATACACGGGCCTCTCACTGTCGTGGCCTCTCCCGTTGCGGAGCACAGGCTCTGGACGTGCAGGCTCAGCGGCCATGGCTCACGGGCCCAGCCGCTCCGCGGCATGTGGGATCTTCCCGGACAGGGTCACGAACCCGTGTCCCCTGCATCGGCAGGCAGACTCTCAACCACTGCACCACCAGGGAAGCCCCGATTACCTCTATTTTTTAACACAAAATAAGAGAGCATACCATACACACTTCGGCATGATTGCTTTTTCCACACAGTATCTTAGAGATCTTTCCCTAACAGGAAAATAGAGAGGACTTGTTTCTGGGGAAGCAGCTGGTACAGAGGAGGAAGGGGTGAGGGGAATCCTGAACGAACAGACATACTTACTTATATACATACATAGATATATTTTTTTCTTCACAGTTTTCTTGTATCACAAACACACAGGCCCCTGAAGGGCTCCCAGAACACCATCTGAGAACTACTTACCTATCTGGGTTACCCCTCACTTGACAGATGAGGAAACCAAAGCCCAGAGGGCCATTTGACCTCCTAGGCCTATTGTAACAAAGTACCACAAACTGGGTGGCTTAAACAACATTTCTGGAGGCTGGAAGTACAAAATCAAGGTTGTTTCTTCTGAGAGCTGTGAGAGAGAATGTGTTCCAAGACTCTCCTAGCTTCTGGAGATTTGTGAACAACATTTGGTGTTCCCTGGTTTATAGAAGCACCACCTGATCTTTGCCTTTGTCTACACATGACATTCTCCCTGTGTGAGCACCCATCTCAAAATGTCTCCTTTTTATTAGGACAACAGACATATTGGATTAGGGCCCACTCTAATGATCTAATTTTAATTTGATTACCTTGGTAAAGAATAAGATCATATTCTGAGGTCCTGGGGGGTGGAACTTCAATGTATGAATTTTGATATCCATTTTGAAAGACGTTATTAAGCTAGTGTAACCACTTGTAGGCATTAGTGGGAGATAAATCTTCATACACACTGTGGCACTGTGGTCAGCTGACTGGAGGTCAGGAAATGCAGAGCCAAGTCCCGACTCTGACACTCACTCACTGTGGGACCATTTACCATCTGGATTGCCACTGTCTCTTCTCATGGATGAGTTGATGTGATATCTAAACTCCAGAGGATTCTCTGATTCCTATTCTGTTTTGTTATGCTCTGTTTTGTGCTATTCTTTCCTACCTCCACACACAAATATGAGCAACAGAGAGACAGATGATGTAAACAGACAAGCATATTTATAACACCCATTCGTAGGTTTACAGATTTTTAAAAATGGAAGGCTTTCATCTACCGCTCTCATTTAATAGGCAAAAATATGGAAGCCTAGGGAGGTGAAGTGCCTGGTCCTAAGACACACACATCATTCCTTGCTTGAATAACTTCAAATAGGGGAGGGTCCTTAAATTAAGTCCACAGACCTGAGGGTCTCCATGAATGAACTTTAGGGGTCTATATACCTCCTGAGAGTTTGCGTGTAAAAGCTGGTGTGAGTTTGCATGTTTATATTTTATTTATTCTGTTGGAAGAAATCTTTAGCTTTCATCAAATTCTCAAAAGGATCTATTTTTGTTCAAATAAATCCTTAGTTCTTATGCCCTAAATGCCTGGCATATAAGAGATACTCAATAAACATTAGTTGACTTATGTATATTGAACTCTTAACCAAGACAAAGTTAATAACCACGGGAGTAGAGTAAAATAGAATGTGATCATTCTCTAGAAAATAATCCTCACTGCTTCCTGTTCATAAAATGCTCTATCTGTGTGAAGTCTTTTGTCAGCCTGTAGTTCCCAGTCCTGGATGAATTGAATTATATTGTACAATGCTGTGCTTGTCAATTAAACCAATTAAGAAAAGATGTTTAAATCACAATTTCATCTCCTTTAGGAAATCATCCATCTTTTTATTTAACTTTACCATTTTACTTAATTAACAAGGATTTAATGGCAGTTAATAAATGATATATTAATTAATTTATGAAATTACTTTGTCCTTATTAAAGTATTTCATAATTTTAAATGCTTGTGATTTTCATTAGTTTCATCAAATAAGACAGAGCACATTCAATTAAAGCTGAGTTACCTTACTTTTAGTCCAAGTCCCAGGGAAAACCTCTAGTGTATCTAGGACGTGTGCTGGAACAATGATCAAAACTGTGACTTTGACAGAGGCAGGGAAATGCCTTGGGCCCAAGACGTGGTATCATAAGCAGAGAGCAGTACCATAGAGTAGGCGCTCAGTAAATATCTGATGAATCAATGAAAGAGAAAAGACGTAGCTGGTGCTGCGAGGAGGACAGAAATCCCTCTTTGAATAGGGAGCCCTTAACCTTAAGAAGAACTGATAGGACATCCACCAAATGGAGGAAGATGCAATGGTTAGATCCTCCTCTGAAAGAACATGTGTTTTTGTGGGACATTAAGGAATGGCATCAAGCTGATGATTATCAATGTAGATATCAAATACAACTTCTGTCTTTAGTTATTAAACTTTTCTTTATTGGTAATTTATTACTAAGGACTAGGAAATATGGAAGCAACCCAAAGTCCCAGGTATGGGGCCTCAAGACAGAAGAAGTATGAGACTCTGAAAGAAGCAGGTCAGGCCATTTATGCCATAAATATATGTATGACAATAAATTTTACATTTTAAAAAACCCTACAAATGTTATTTACAAATAATTTACATTCTTCAGAAGCATTTACAATAATGATTCACTTTGCCAATAGAGATGGAAAGCTCTCTTCTTTAAAAGATTCAGTCTTACTCATGTTTGTGCCCCAATTTCAGCAAAGAGTTGCTGCTTTATAAATGACTGTGGATTTATACGTTAAGTATGAGCAAGAACGTGATTTAAGTATAATCAAGGAAGATCCTACAAAATCTTGCTATTTATTTTACCTAGCTTGCTAGACCACCCTACATCACAGAGAAGGAGTGGATTTCTCATCCAGAAAACTTCCTGAAAAAGAAATTATCAGTTTGACATCTAGGTGCTACCCAAGACTTAAAGAAACAAACACAGGAATTTGGGGTGCTCCTTTGGTGAGTACCAAGACAAAAGGGATCTTTCTATGTCTACTCTGCACCCCCTGGAACAAAGATCCTTGATACAGTCAGCCCTCCTTATCCACAGTTCCAAATCTGCAGATTCAACCAACCACAGATTGAAAATACCCAGAAAGTTCCAAAAAGCCAAACATGAATTTGCCATGTAAGGCAACTATTTACATAGCATTTACATTGTGTTTACAACTATTTACATCATATTAGGTATCATAAGTCATCCAGAGATGATTTAGAGTATATGGGAGAATTGCATAGGTTATATGCAAATACTATGCCATGAGGGACTTAAGCTCCCTGGATTTTGGTATCTACTGGGCGTCCTGGGACCAATCTCCTGTATTTTAGAGAAAAGAACCTAAGATCCAGATCTTCAATGAGACATCAAATTTAAACCATTTAGGATAAAGAAGATGTGGTACATATATACAATGGAATACTACTCAGCCATAAAAAAGAATGAAATAATGCCATTTGCAGCAACATGGATGGACCTAGAGATTATCACACTAAGTGAAGTAAGTCAGAAAGAGAAATACCATATCATATCACTTATTATGTGGAATCTAAAATATGACACAAATAACTTTTATGAAACAGAGACAGAGTCACAGTTATAGAGAACAGACTTGTGGTTGCCAAGGGTGAGGGGAGGAAAGGGATGGAGTGGGAGTTTGGGGTTAGCACATGCAAAATATTATATATAGAATGGATAAACAACAAGGTCGTACTGCATAGCAAAGGGAAATATATTCAATATTCTGTGAAAAGGCATAATGGAAAAGAATATTAAAAAAGAGAATGTGTATATATATATATACGTATATATATATACATATATATATAACTGAATCACTTTTCTGTACAGCAGAAATTAACGCAACATTGTAAATCAACTCTACTTCAATTTTTTTTTTAAGTGAAATTTAAACCATTTATCTTACCTGGAGCTGAGGTTCTTTTGTGTTGAGTGTTTTCTCCCTAGCAGCTGAGAATGAAGTCTTGGAAGAAACTGTGGATGGTTGACTAAGAGAAGATATTTTGTTTTAGCAAATTTTATTTTAAACTTATTCACATTATGATCCATTCATTAGGTGGAATACTAGGCACTTCTTAAAATGGCAGTATAGAACAATTTAATGAAAAAGTTAATGTTCATTTAAAATTTTCCTTCTTTCTATGGTATATTGAAAAATATTTCATGTAATAAAAATATAATAAAATATACAAATTACATATATAATTCATATCATAAATTAATAAATATAATAAAAATAAATAAGCATATGGACCCAGAATTGATGAACTGCAACTCAGAAATAAACTCTAGTATTTGTGCAACATTATTACACAGAAATATTCTTACTTTCTAAAATTCTTCCAGTTACATCAAGAGTTCCTCTTGATGGAGGAATGGTGTGGACTTCTTTCAGGGTGGAAGAACTGGTCTTCATTACACAGGAACATACAGGTATTTCCTTAGAGTTCATCTGAGCAATTATCTGACAATGACCCTGAAAAAGACTCTGAATAACTGAATATGAAAGAAACTTGGGGTTCTTAAATGTGTCATCTTCTATATTGACATATGAACGTTATTTAACTTACAACTTCAAAACCGAGTTGATACTATTAAATCATCTAATGTCATCTGTGGTCAGGTTCAACTAGCCCCTTAGCTCTAGAGCTGATCACAGATATGAAAGTCATTTAAGGGAAATAATTGTTGGTCATAGCTCCCTGCTGGAATTTTAACTGAAGAGTGTAATGCTCCTATTGTGTACTTACAGATGTGATCAATACAAGGGAGTGAGAGTTTGAGTTGTCAGAGTTAATGGTTGTTCCAGCCCTGAAAGAAAAAGGTGGGGGGCTGGATTCAGAGACCACCAAGAAAATTTATTTATTCATACAAAAATACTCATTGAAACTACTGCGTGCTAGGCTAAAGATAAAAGGAACAAGAAAGAGACAGTGCCTCACTGCATGAAGTTTTACGTATTTTCCACTCACAAGCAATTCTTGAGCATCGCCTTTGTGCCAATATAATAGATTTGGGGCGGGGGGTTGGGGGGAGAGACAGTCCACAGTGCCTAGTCTTGAAAAGCAATACTATGCTCTATTTGTACTCTCTTTGGAGATACTGAGGAAATACACCATTAAAAAAGGGCAGGGGGAGATGTCATTCAAGTGAATGTGCAATGGTATAGGCAGAATAATTTGAGGTAAGATTATTAAGTAAATGAAGTTTGACTTTGGTTCTCTGCTTCTGTTTTTATATATTTCCTTTCTTTCGGTGTCTCTAAGGCTCCCTGGCACTTTCCTAAGGCCTTGATGTTCACTATCCACGGCCTCAAAGCTAATCCAAGGCCAAATAACTGATTTGACAAACTAATTTCTACTAAAGGGTCTACTAAACTAGTTTATCCTAACTAATTTGATGAACTGATTTCTACTAATTAATTTAGGGTTATTTTCCTAAATAAACCTAGAATAACAACAATGCCGTATATTCTCATTGTGCTGTTAACGTATTTACAAGCACCAATGCAAGGTACTGTGTGTTCAACGGTAAGGGGCTACAAAGATGAATAAGGCATTAACCTTGTTTATAAGGGACCTTATAAGGAGGAGAGATCAATACATGAGCAACTTTATTCAAAGCAGTGAACAGCAGGGACGGCATGGGCATGAGGGCCAAGAGAGGGCTGAGCTTTCATCCCACACTGGCTGCCACTTATGAACTTTTGAGGTTCTGGGGTACAGCACTGGTTGAGGTCAATAGGTTCTTGCACCTAAACCTGTCATCAAGCTCCTTTAATGAACCCCAGCCTGGGTCTTCCCAGGTAGGAGAGGTAGAGAAGGGCAATCCCAGCACTAATGGGAGGAATCAGTGAGATCTCCAAGGGAAAGATGAACCTCTAGAAAGAGAAGCCTGGGCTGTGAGGTCCAGCCACTTTCATTGCCTTGGAGGGTCTAGGGCCGATTTTTCAAAAGAGCTGGCAGATTTCCTGAAATACTAACAATACTTTTCAGAGATGGGAGGGAGGCTGATAAAAGGTTACTGTCCCACCCTACCAGATACAAAGAATTTCAAATGAGTTTTGTCTTTGTGGTTTAATCCAGCGATGAACACTGGTAATTCCAGGTCAGGTTGGAGGAAAGACAGTGCCTTGCCAGATCAACAAAGATATAACTGTGGACAACTAGCTCCTTTAATCACCTCTCAAGTCACACCCAGCTCTGGAGTCTTATACTAAGAAGACAATTCACAAAGCTGATCTACAACAGCCAAATGTGTTCCCACCTCCTGGATCCTCCTTTCTTATATTTTCATTTCTGTGACATTAGATCAAGTTTTTCACACTCCCTAGGTTACAACAACAGTCTTCCTTGTCTCCAATAAAATCTGATGGCAGAGGCTTCCGGGAAGATGGCGGAAGAGTAAGGTGCGGAGATCACCTTCCTCCCCACAGATACACCAGAAATACATATACACGTGGAACAACTCCTACAGAACACCTACTGAACGTTGGCAGAAAACCTCAGACCTCCCAAAAGGCAAGAAGGTCGCCACGTACCTGGGTAGGGGAAAAGAAAAAAGAAAAAACAGAGACAAAAAGATAGGGACGGGACCTGCACCACTGGGAGGGAGCCGTGAAGGAGGAAAGGTTTCCACACACTAGGAAGCCCCTTCGTGGGCGGAGACTGCGGGTGGCGGAGGGGGAAAGCTTCGGCGCCGCGGGGGAGAGCACAGCAACAAGGGTGCGGAGGCCAAAGCGGAGAGATTCCCGCACAGAGGATCGGTGCCCACCGGCACTCACCAGCCCGAGAGGCTTGTCTGCTCACCCGCTGCGGTGGGCGGGGCTGGGAGCTGTGGCTCGGGCTTTGGTCACAGCGCAGGGAGAGGGCTGGGGTTGGCGGCGTGAACACAACCTGCAGCGGGTTAGTGCGCCACGGCTGGCCGGGAGGGAGTCCAGGGAAAAGTCTGGACCTGCCGAAGAGGCAAGGGACTTTTTCTTCCCTCTTTCTTTCCTGGTGCGCGAGGAGAGGGGTTTAAGAGCGCTGCTTAAAGGAGCTCCAGAGACGGGCGCGAGCCGCGGCTAAAAGCGCGGACCACAGAGACGGGCATGAGACGCTAAGGCTGCTGCTGCCGCCACAAGAAGCCTGTGTGCGAGCACAGGTCACTATCCACACCCCCCTTCCGGGGAGCCTGTGCAGCCCGCCACTGCCAGGGTCCCAGGATCCAGGGACAACTCCCATGGGAGAACGCACTGGCGCACCTCAGGCTGCTGCAATATCACGCCTGCCTCTGCTGCCGCAGGCCCGCCCCGCACTCCGTGCCCCTCCCTCACCCCCCGGCCTGAGTGAGCCAGAGCCTCCGAATCAGCGGCTCCTTTAACCCTGTCCTGTCTGAGCGGAGAACAGACGCCCTCCGGCGACCTACACGCAGACGCGGGGCCAAATCCAAAGCTGAGCCCCTGGGAGCTGTGAGAACAAAGAAAAGAAAGGGAAATCTCTCCCAGCAGCCTCAGAAGCAGCGGATTAAAGCTCCACAATCAACTTGATGTACCCTGCATCTGTGGAATACATGAATAGACAACGAATCATCCCAAATTAAGGAGGTGGACTTTGAGAGCAAGAGTTATGATTTTTTCCCCTTTTCCTCTTTTTGTGAGTGTGTATGTGTATGCTTCTGTGTGAGATTTTGTCTGTATAGCATTGCTTCCACCATTTGTCCGAGGGTTCTATCTGTCCGTTGTTGTTTTTGTTTTTTTTAATAATTATATTTTTATTTTAATAACTTTATATTTTATCTTACTTTATTTTACTTTATCTTTTCTTTTTTCCTTCCTTCCTCCCTCCTTTCTTTCTTTCTTTCTACTTCTACTAATTCTTTCTTTCTACTTTTTCTCCCTTTTATTCTGAGCCGCGTGCATGAAAGGCTCTTGGTGCTGCAGCCAGGAGTCAGTGCTGTGCCTCTGAGGTGCAAAAGCAAAATTCAGGACACTGGTCCACAAGACACCTCCCAGCTCCACATAATATCAAATGGTGAAAATCTTCCAGAGATCTCCATCTCAACACCAGCACCCAGCTTCACTCAATGACCAGCAAGCTACAGTGCTGGACACCCTATGCGAAACAACTAGCAAGACACGAACACAACCCACCCATTAGCAGAGAGGCTGCCTAAAATCATAATAAGTCCACAAACACCCCAAAACACACCACCAGACGTGGACCTTCCCACCAGAAAGACAAGATCCAGCCTCATCCACCAGAACACAGGCACTAGTCCCCTCCACCAGGAAGCCTACACAACCCACTGAACCAACCTTACCCACTGGGGACAGACACCAAAAAAAACGGGAACTACGAACCTGCAGCCTGCAAAAAGGAGACCCCAAACACGGTAAGATAAGCAAAATGAGAAGACAGAAAAACACACAGCAGATGAAGGAGCAAGATAAAAACCCACCAGACCTAACAAATGAAGAGGAAATAGGCAGTCTACCTGAAAAAGAATTCAGAATAATGATAGTAAAGATGATCCAAAATCTTGGCAATAGAATAGGCAAAATGCAAGAAACATTTAACAAGAACCTAGAAGAACTAAAGATGAAACAAACAATGATGAACAACACAATAAATGAAATTAAAAATGCTCTAGATGGGACCAAGAGCAGAGTAACTGAGGCAGAAGACCGGATAAGTGACCTGGAAGATAAAATACTGGAAATAACTACTGCAGAGCAAAATAAAGAAAAAAGACTAAAAAGAATTGAGGACAGTCTCAGAGACTTCTGGGACAACATTAAACGCACCAACATTCGAATTATAGGGGTTCCAGAAGAAGAAGAGAAAAAGAAAGGGACTGAGAAAATATTTGAAGAGATTATAGTTGAAAACTTCCCTAATATGGGAAAGGAAATAGTTAATCAAGTCCAGGAAGCACAGAGAGTCCCATACAGGATAACTCCAAGGAGAAATACGCCAAGACACATATTAATCAAACTCAAAAATTAAATACAAAGAAAACATATTAAAAGCAGCAAAGGAAAAACAACAAATAACACACAAGGGAATCCCCATAAGGTTAACTGCTGATCCTTCAGCAGAAACTCTGCAAGCCAGAAGGGACTGGCAGGACATATTTAAAGTGATGAAGGAGAAAAACCTGCAACCAAGATTACTCTACCCAGCAAGGATCTCATTCAGATTTGATGGAGAAATTAAAACCTTTACAGACAAGCAAAAGCTGAGAGAGTTCAGCACCACCAAACCAGCTTTACAACAACTGCTAAAGGAACTTCTCTAGGCAAGAAACACAAGAGAAGGAAAAGACCTACAATAACGAACCCAAAACAATTAAGAAAATGGGAATAGGAACATACATATCTATAATTACCTTAAATGTAAATGGACTCAATGCTCCCACCAAAAGACACAGATTGGCTGAATGGATACAAAAACAAGACCCATATATATGCTGTCTACAAGAGACCCACTTCAGACCTAGAGACACATACAGACTGAAAGTAAGGGGATGGAAAAAGATATTTCATGCAAATGGATACCAAAAGAAAGCTGGAGTAGCAATTCTCATATCAGACAAAACAGACTTTAAAATCAAGACTATTAGAAGAGACAAAGAAGGACACTACATAATGATCAAGGGATCGATCCAAGAAGAAGATATAACAATTGTAAATATTTATGCACCCAACATAGGAGCACCTCAATACATAAGGCAAATACTAACAGCCATAAAAGGGGAAATCGACAGTAACATATTCATAGTAGGGGACTTTAACCCCCCACTTTCACCAATGGACAGATCATCCAAAATGAAAATAAATAAGGAAACACAAGCTTTAAATGATACCTTAAACAAGATGGACTTAATTGATATTTATAGGACATTCCATCCAAAAACAACAGAATACACATTTTTCTCAAGTGCTCATGGAACATTCTCCAGGATAGATCATACCTTGGGTCACAAATCAAGCCTTGGTAAATTTAAGAAAATTGAAATTGTATCAAGTATCTTTTCTGACCACAACGCTATGAGACTAGATATCAATTACAGGAAAAGATCTGTAAAAAATACAAACACATGGAGGCTAAACAATACACTACTTAATAACGAAGTGATCACTGAAGAAATCAAAGAGCAAATCAAAAAATACCTAAAAAAATGACAATGGAGACACGATGACCCAAAATCTATTGGATGCAGCAAAAGCAGTTCTAAGAGGGAGGTTTACAGCAATACAATCCTACCTTAATAAACAGGAAACATTTCGAATAAACAACCTAAGCTTGCACCTAAAGCAATTAGAGAAAGAAGAACAAAAAAACCCCAAAGTTAGCAGAAGGAAAGAAATCAGAAAGATCAGATCAGAAATAAATGAAAAAGAAATGAAACGATAGCAAAGATCAATAAAACTAAAAGCTGGTTCTTTGAGAAGGTAAACAAAATTGATAAACCATTAGCCAGATTCATCAAGAAAAAAGGGAGAAGACTCAAATCAATAGAATTAGAAATGAAGAAGGAGAAGTAGCAACTGACACTGCAGAAATACAAAAGATCATGAGAGATTACTACAAGCAACTCTATGCCAATAAAATGGACAACCTGGAAGAAATGGACAAATTCTTAGAAATGCACAACCTGCCAAGACTGAATCAGGAAGAAATAGAAAATATGAACAGACCAATCACAAGCACTGAAATTGAAACTGCGATTAAAACTCTTCCAACAAGCAAAAGCCCAGGACCAGATGGCTTCACAGGCGAATTCTATCAAACATTTAGAGAAGAGCTAACACCTATCCTTCTCAAACTCTTCCAAAATATAGCAGAGGGAGGAACACTCCGAAACTCATTCTACAAGGCCACCATCACCCTGCTACCAAAACCAGACGAGGATGTCACAAAGAAAGAAAACTACAGGCCAATATCACTGATGAACATAGATGCAAAAATCCTCAACAAAATACTAGCAAACAGAATCCAACAGCACATTAAACAGATCATACACCATGATCAAGTGGGGTGTATTCCAGGAATGCAAGGATTCTTCAATATACACAAATCAATCAACGTGATACACCATGTTAACAAATTGAAGGAGAAAATCCATATGATCATCTCAAGAGATGCAGAGAAAGCTTTCGACAAAATTCAACACCCATTTATGATAAAAACCCTCCAGAAAGTAGGCATACAGGGAACTTTCCTCAACATAATAAAGGCCATATATGAGAAACCCACAGCCAACATCGTCCTCCTTGGTGAAAAACTGAAAGCATTTCCACTAATATCAGGAACAAGACAAGGCTGCCCACTCTCACCACTCTCATTCAACACAGTTTTGGAAGTTTTAGCCACAGCAATCAAAGAAAAGGAAATAAAAGAATCCAAATCGGAAAAGAAGAAGTAAAGCTGTCACTCTTTGCAGATGACATGATACTATACAAAGAGAATCCTAAAGATGCTACCAGAGAACTACTGGAGCTAATCAATGAATTTGGTAAAGTAGCAGGATACAAAATTAATGCACAGAAATCTCTGGCATTCCTATACACTAATGATGAAAAATCTGAAAGTGAAATCAAGAAAACACTCCCATTTACCATTGCAACAAAAAGAATAAAATATCTAGGAATAAACCTACCTAAGGAGACAAAAGACCTGTATGCAGAAAACTATAAGACACTGATGAAAGAAATTAAAGATGATACAAATAGATGGAGAGATATACCATGTTCTTGGATTGGAAGAATCAACATTGTGAAAATGACTCTACTATCGAAAGCAATCTACAGATTCAATGCAATCCCTATCAAACTACCACTGGCATTTTTCACGGAACTAGAATAAAAAATTTCACAATTTATATGTAAACACAAAAGACCCCAAATAGCCAAAGTAATCTTGAGAACGAAAAATGGAGCTGGAGGAATCAGGCTCCCTGACTTCAGACTATACTACAAAGCTACAGTAATCCAGACAGTATGGTACTGGCACAAAAACAGAAAGATAGATCAATGGAACAAGATAGAAAGCCCAGAGATAAACCCACGCACATATGGTCACCTTATCTTTGATAAAGGTGGCAGGAATGTACAGTGGAGAAAGGACAGCCTCTTCAATAAGTGGTGCTGGGAAAACTGGACAGCTACATGTAAAAGTATGAGATTAGATCACTCCCTAACACCATTCACAAAAATAAGCTCAAAATGGATTAAAGACCTAAATGTAAGGCCAGAAACTATCAAACTCTTAGAGGAAAACATAGGCAGAACACTCTATGACATAAATCACAGCAAGATTCTTTTTGACCCACCTCCTAGGGAAATGGAAATAAAAACAAAAATAAACAAATGGGACCTAATGAAACTTCAAAGCTTTTGCACAGCAAAGGAAACCATAAACAAGACCAAAAGACAACCCTCAGAATGGGAGAAAATATTTGTAAATGAATCAACTGACAAAGGATTAATCTCCAAAATTTATAAGCAGCTCATGCAGCTTAATAACAAAAAAACAAACAACCCAATCCAAAAATGGGCAGAAGACCTAAATAGACATTTCTCCAAAGAAGATATACAGACTGCCAGCAAACACATGAAAGAATGCTCTACATCATTAATGATTAGAGAAATGCAAATCAAAACTACAATGAGATATCATCTCACACCAGTCAGAATGGCCATCATCAAAAAATCTAGAAACAATAAATGCTGGAGAGGGTGTGGAGAAAAGGGAACCCTCTTGCACTGTTGGTGGGAATGTAAATTGATAAAGCCACTGTGAAGAACAGTATGGAGGTTCCTTAAAAAACTACAAATAGAACTACTATATGACCCAGCAATCCCACTACTGGGCATATACCGTGAGAAAACCATAATTCAAATAGAGTCATGTACCAAAATGTTCATTGCAGCTCTATTTACAATAGCCCGGAGACGGAAACAACCTATGTGTCCATCATCGGATGAATGGACAAAGAAGATGTGGCACATATATACAATGGAATATTACTCAGCCATAAAAAGAAACGAAATTGAGCTATTTGTAATGAGGTGGATACACCTAGCATCTGTCATACAGAGTGAAGTAAGTCAGAAAGAGAAAGACAAATACCGTATGCTAACACATATATATGGAATTTAAGGGAAAAAAATGTCATGAAGAACCTAGGGGTAAGACAGGAATAAAGACACAGACCTACTAGAGAATGGACTTGAGGGTATGGGGAGGGGGAAGGGTAAGCTGTGACGGGGCGAGAGAGAGGCATGGACATATATACACTGCTAAACGTAAGGTAGATAGCTAGTGGGAAGCAGCCGCATAGCACAGGGAGATCAGCTCGGTGCTTTGTGACCGCCTGGAGGGGTGGGATAGGGAGGGTGGGAGGGAGGGAGACGCAAGAGGGAAGAGATATGGGAACATATGTATAACTGATTCACTTTGTTATAAAGCAGAAACTAACACACCATTGTAAAGCAATTATACTCCAATAAAAAAAAAATCTGATGGCAATGCATCCTCTCTCAGCAAGGTCACTAGAATAATGCTTAAACACAGTTACATCACGTCATTTCTATAAGCAAAGGTAATTTTCCTCTACTGCCTTTGAGGTTGGCTAAAGTACTGAAAGCTTCCACCTACCTCCTCTCTCCTGAGTTATATTCATCCTCCTTCTGTGCTACATGCACTCTCCACTCCAACCAAGAACCACACTTCAGGGTCCTCTGCAGGAACCTGCTGTTATGCTATCTGGGCTGTTTACTCCCCTGGGCCCTCCTTCAATCTGTATCATTCAAAAGCAGGCTTTACACTTACTTTTCCAGGAAACCTCTAATCACTGACCTTAACTATTCACATCTCAAGCAGACACTTCTAGAACTAACTTGTATTAATAGTGACTTGCCTATTAATTTGCTTATTTTGATTTATTCTACTCCAAATATGTTATTTTGTTGTTTCACGTGTTACATGCTAACTTCCCAAAGAACTTTCAATCTCCTTAAAATCAGATACCATGTCCTCCAGTCTTGGTTTTCTTGTTTGTTTGTTTATTTTAGTTTTGGGGTTTTTTTTGGTACTCTGTTCAACCCATCTCCCCAGTCTCCAAAACAATACATTTCAAGCTATGGATTTCTATCAATTAGCAGACCATGAAATCAGATTTGTAAGCCTCCTACCAACAACTTTTACATGAAATAGAATAGCACCTCAGAGTGCCTCTTCCATGGTGAGGGCAAGGATATTTTAAAAAATCTGACACAGGGCTGTGTGTGAATGTGCATTAGACCATGATATAAAATGTATTTCTTACTAAGTTGTGATCAGAAAACCTTGAGAAATATGGCCAGAGACTGACTACATATTTATCCTAAGTGAGAAAGTTACTTTTTGTACATTTATTTGGATCCCCCTAGCCGTTGCTCCAGGGCTCCTGGCTTATTTCCCTTTGGCTTTTGATGTCACCCCTGTTGGCTCCGAGCATCACTTAATGACCTCCCAGATTAGACCCTGCCTGCCCTGTGGATCGCAGGCTGACCCCTGCATGCCGCCATCCACTTTAACCCTGTGTGCCTTGGTCTCTACACTCTTCTCTCTTACGTTGTACCAGATCCAAACTTGTCTCAAGAAAAAGCCCAGAGATGATGATGGCAAAGCTCCTGATATACATAAATGCACACAGCTGGCTCTTTTAGGGAGGAGGGTCTAATATCCTCTTTCTATGTTAAAGTAACTGACTTTATTATATAATGAAAAATAAGACTGAGGAACATTTCTTGGCGCTCCCTAGGAGTAAAACTCCAATTCATGGAGGAGTAATTAAACCCATGATCTTAAAATAACAACTTAGTTAAATTTTGAAAATAGAGCAGCAAAAATTCAGCATTAAAAAATTCTAATTACTAGTTATTGTCTGAGGTGATAGTTATTATAATAAAAATACTATTTTAAAGGTCAATTAGAATGACAATTATACTGCAGTCATACTTTTTTTTATTCTTGCTTCATACATAGAGATATAAATAGAAAATTAAAGTAAATATTCTTATAATTTTTTCAAATGTTCCCAGTGCAAATGCTTTGCTTTTAAAAATGACCTAGTAGGGACTTTCCTCCAGAATTATTTTGGTCAAAATATAGAAATTAGGTAGTGATTTGGGGAAAATTTATAGCTTTTTACATTACCATGGTAATAATCGATATTTCCACATATTTGTATAGTCATAACTTTCCATTCACAGTTTGCTCTGGAGCCAAAAATGACTACATTGGTGCCATCAGTTGCTCTCATAACATTTAAAAAATGATAATCGTTTCCTTATCTTATTTGCTGCCATTTAGCCAATGTAGAGAAAACAACATACAAATGAGGTTTCTTTTACAAAGGCAGCTATAACTTGATGAAAAACTGACAAGGAATCATTTTCCTACATATTATATGTTAAAGTACTTACAAGCTGGAATGGAAATTCCCTGGAAAAATTGAGGGATACCCTGTCTCCCCAGCATAATTATAGAAATGGTCTTACAGTCTGGTATGCAAGCCCTTCAACCTTGAAGAAGGTTCAGGAAAGAGCTACCAAGATATCCGTGGAGTTAGAAAATAAGTCCTTTAATGAAAAATACTAGCACAATTGAGAATACAATGTTGACCGATTTCTGGGATGAACAATAGTAAGAAGTGGGTGCTTCAGGGAGAAATTGGGTAGGTATGGGGGCTAAATTATTAACAGCAAACCTCTGGTGATGGTTTGAAGCTGGTGTCTGAGAGCTTCCTAGGGTTGAACTGGTCTATTAGTCACAGCTCTGCCCTGACTCAATTCTGCATTCCAGGAAAGCAGGGACTGTCTAGCATGTAGGACATGGCAAGTACCCAATAAATGTTTGTAACAGTTGGCTTTATCTCATATTCCTATTTTATTTTCCCTTCTTACCATTTTATTTATATTTTCTTTCACAGGTTTCCTTCATGGAACAAGAAGTGTTATAAGTAAATACTATATAAAGGTAAATGAAATGTTCTTGAAGAGCAAAAGGAAGAATGTAACAGTGCCATGTGAATGAGTGTCATAAAGACTTACAAACCAAGGTGCTATGGGCTTTCAAAGGATGGAGAAGTCACATATGGATACAGAAGCCCAGTAAGGTTTCAAAGAGGTGATTTTGACACTCCTATAAGCATAGATAGGAGTGTGAATGGCAGAGAGGATTCTGATAGATGAAGAGAGCCTACTCTTCTAATTCGTTTAATAAATTTTGCTCAAATATTTATTTACTGATTCTAAGAGAGAAGCTTAGGATACAAAATATAACAATATAACTGGTAGTATTGGCGTAACGAACAGTGAACCAGGAAGTCTATCTTTCCTTTCGGCCATGAAAAGAATAATGGGAGATTCCAGTTGAGAGAGGAAAACAAATTTATCAGAATTTAGGACTAAGGATACTCCAAGCTACTATTTGAATTTTTTTAAGCAGTTGTAATGTCTATTATTCATTCTATGATTGTCTTAGTTCATTCGGGTTACTATAACAGAATATCATAGACTGGGTGGTTTATAAACACCAGAAATTTAATATTCACAGTTATAAAGGCTGGAAAGTCCAAGATCAATCAGGAGGCCAGCAGATTCAGTCTGGTGAGGGTCCACTTTCCGGTTCACAGAGGCCATGTTTTTCCTATGTCCTCAGAGAGTGGAATGAGAGAACTCTGGTCTCTTCATCCCCTTATATAAAGGGCACTAACCCCATCCTTGATAACTCCACCCTGATGACCTAATCACCGCCAAATGCCTCTAAACATCATCACACTGGGCATTAGGTTTCAACATGTGAATTTGGGGGGTGGGGAACACAAACATTCAGTTTCTAGGAGTGATCGAAGTCAAAATGCACTACTTCCGGGCTTCCCTGGTGGCGCAGTGGTTGGGAGTCTGCCTGCCGGTGCAGGGGACACGGGTTCGTGCCCCGGTCCGGAAGGATCCCACATGCCGCGGAGCAGCTGGGCCCATGAGCCATGGCCACTGAGCCTGTGCGTCTGGAGCCTGTGCTCCGCAACGGGAGAGGCCACAGCAGTGAGAGGCCTGCGCACCACAAAAAAAAAAAAAAAGCACTACTTCCCAGGCTAACAAGTCCTACTCTTGGCCCAATAGAACCCACTAATCATTGCCTTACATCTCATGCTCACTTCTACCTGCCTGCTCTAGCCTCACCTGAGAGTAATGTCCACCTCCAGAGCATCTTCCAAGGCTGCAGGAGACTAGGTTCTCTTGTGGGAAGGGTCTCCTCAGCTTCACAGCACTACTCAAATCCTCTCATATCCCTCTTTCTCTTTAGGGAGATCTATCACATGACCCAGATGAACTCAAGAGGGTGAAGCTTCAAGGACAACCAGACCCTTTTACATCTGGACCCAAAGAATGAAGGCTTGAAATAAATTGGTCAGGGACTATCCGTTTTCCCCAATGGCTGCCATCCAGGAACAAAATCCTTTTCAAGAGAGACACCACCTGCTGCTTGCCCACAAGTGTGTGGCTTTACCCCATGGCCTCCACAGGCCATCAGACAGGAATACCACACAAGCCTAAATCTTTCATTTGCATCAAGAGGGCTGGAGGAGTTTTACCACCACACTCATCTGTGGCTGGGATGCTGGACTGCTATTTTGTCTCTCAGGATCTCCTCTAGTTTCCAATGAGCACTAGAGCCCTGCCGTGTGTAAGGAGATCAGTTCACCGGAGCCCTAATTCTAACACCCAGAAAGTAACAGTCCTATTTCTCAGGACTGCATCCTGTTTCCAGGATCCCTTCTTGACATACTCTTTGCAATATCCCTCTGAATCCAAAAAGCCCTGCTTCCCAGCCTTGTCCTGACTCTTGGATAACAGAACTTAAATTCTGATGCCAGACTGCATTGGACTAAAGCAGCATTTTCCAAACTTACTGCCATAAAATGTCAGGTGCACTCATGAAAAATACAGAATCCCGAGCCCTTCTCCTAGAGGTGCTGGTTCAGGACATCCGAGGAGGGCCTGACAACGTATTTTTAACAAGTACCCTAGGTGATCCATCCCTAGGACTTTTTGCCACTTAGGGAAAAAGTGAATTAGAGTTTGCTATACCTTCTTAAACCTAGTGATTTGGACTTTTAGTCCCTTTCTAAAGGGGAGGTCAACACTTTTGTCCCAGTTAATTCTCCCTGGTTCCAACCCTGGCCAGCTCTTAATCCAGCCCTTCTTTCTTCCACATTCCCAGCGTGTCTTACAGACAGGGTCACCCAGACCATGACACTTCTTTTACCCAGAAGGACCTCCCTGACCGATGATTTTGTCACTTGCCTATAGAGAACCATCTCTACCTAAGAGTTCCTACCCCCATCTGCTGAGCCTCTTGGATTCATTCCCTTGAACAGAATTGCAGGCCCATACCAGAATGGAATTTTCTACATTCCATGGACATGGTGATTTTAATCTCTGGGCCTCCCTGAAAGGGCACCAGCTCTTTATACCCATTAGTTTCTTTTGGCCCTTATTGGCAGCTTCCTCTTTGCTGGACAGCCTATGATGTAAGCAGCCTATTTATGATCATTCTTGCTCTTCAAAACAACATATAAATATGGCATAAACCACACTGTCATGCATATGCCTATATTCCCAAATAATTTTTCCTTGTTGTCTAATGCATACAAAATTAGTCTATAGAGTTTAACCATAAACCCAGCAATTATACTAACCACTTATTTAACACCTTTATTTATGCAAGCCATTTTATAAATACAATAATATATTAAAATTTTTCTTTATATTTATTATCTCCCTGAGAATGAGCCCATACTCTCAACTTCTTTTTTTTTTTTTTTTTTTGCGGAACGCGGGCCTCTCACTGTTGTGGCCTCTCCCGTTGCAGAGCACAGGCTCCGGACGCGCAGGCTCAGCAGCCATGGCTCACGGGCCCAGCCGCTCCGCGGCATGTGGGATCTTCCCGGACCGGGGCACGAACCCGTGTCCCCTGCATCGGCAGGCGGACTCCCAACCACTGCCACCAGGGAAGCCCCCTCAACTTCTTTCTTACTCCTACTTATCCTTCCCAGCACTAGAATGCACAGATACACAGTAAGCAATCAAAAACTGACTACAACATTAACTAATCCAATAAATGAGAGGCTTAAGTTATATCACAGCTGAGTGATAGTGAGAACGTTAATCAACCGCAAAGACTAGAATGCCTGAAAATCATTTGTTAAAGGAATTTCATGTATCAACCATGAATGTCAAGGAAGAAGAAAGGTCTGCATTTTTAGCTCTTTGGGCCATCCTAGACATCCAAGAGGGCCAAATATGAATGTACTGGATAAGTGGAAAATAAAATAGAACAAACAAAAACACAACAAAACCCAGACTTCCCCTCCTACCTGAAAATAATGAAAGTGAACATTGGTGGAAATCTAGAAAGTGGTGCTTTCCACGTATATGTTGGCGTAGATCCAATGTGGAAGTTGATTTAGGGTTGGTAAAGCTGAGGAATACGAGGAGTTAGTTCTACTGCCCAGGAATTCTTAGATATCATGATAGCCTTCTCTGAAATGCTTCCTTTTAAATCAGTGGCATTCTGAAAAACAGAAAGCTCTAACAGGAAAATGATGGGATTGATGGGAGTTAATGAGGGAATGGTCAGTCACTCTCTAAGCCCTTCAGAACCTCCCAAGCTCTGTGCATGGTGCTTTGCTCATGCTATTTCAGTCTGGACAGCAGCTTATACATGAGAAAACTGAAGCTCCTGGGAAGTGAAGTAACTTGTCCCAGGTCATCCAGTGGCAGAGTTAGGATACTAACCAAGGTTGGTCTGACTCCAGAGATAAAGTTCTTTTCCCAACATCAAGTGACCAATTCAAGTCAACAAAAGAGCTATTGAGCACTTGTGTCGGGACCTGTTCTGATATCAGGGGTATTGCATGGAACATAGATAAAACCCCTGCCTTCAAGGGATCTATATTCTAGGGATTCTCAAATCATCATTCGGGATATTTAAGATATCTTTAAAATGTCTGGAGAGACACTGAGAAAGGAATGATGATGCTATCTGGGTCCTAAATCAACAAGAACCCCATCCAGAGATATTCTGCCGTCATTTCTATAAGGCTCACTAGAACCAGGGCAACTTTTTTCTTTATTTCAAAATCAATGAAAGGCAGAGAAGACATATAGGCACTGAATGATATTAGAAAGGGACTAATTAATGTCTCATAAATGTTAATTTCATGATTCATCTGCAGCTACTACTACTCTACAGCACCAAACCATATTATATAGCCGTAGGTACCAGGGTCCACTTTGGTAATTATTTGTGTCATATTTAATAAAAGAAGTCATATTCTCCATTCCACACAGACACTCCATGTAGCTGCAATTGTAATTCCTATTGTGGCCTCCCTTGACCTCAAAATGTCCAAAGGCTTTGGAGAAGAGTTTAGAGTGGCCAAAACTACAAAGGAAATTAAACTTAGCAAGCCATTTCCAAGAATCTCGAAAGTTTGTTTATATTACTGAGCAATGTAGAATCATTCTTGAATATCAAACAGAAATCTTCTTTCGCATCGATATTTTTTTTTCCTTTTAAGGATAGACTAAAAATCAACTCAGGATTATTGCCTTGAGATTTGGTACCATATTGACCTAAAGATTCAGGGTAAGCATCAACCTTAAAACAATTTTGGGAAAATTTACTTTGACCTCTGTAGTATGAAGAGGTCTTGCATTGGAATGAGAAAATTAGCAATTTTGAGCATGTTCTTATGTTGCCAACACTTTGACCAAGGCCAATACTGCAGAAAATATTACCACCTTATTCTTGTTTATTCCAGCCCCTTCCCAAATGTCTCCTGAAGAACACTCATAAAAGTGAGCCATCTAGGGATTGAGGGCAACTGGAGGTACCTTTACTCATTTGTAGCTTTTTTTTTTTTTTCCAATCTAAATGCATCCTTGCCATGCAAAGGAATAATTCATAAGTTTAAATGCTTAGGTTCTTACCCTTGGTAAGTATAAAAAATAAGAATTTCTCTTCTCTGCCTCACCTATACCTGCTGGTCAAGATTCTTCCAATACCCCATCCTCTCTCCAGAAATATGCAGAAATGCACACAGACTAGGGACCAAATTCATAACTATAAATGGAAATTACTGAGGGAAAAAGAAACTATGACTAAAAGGAAACATTATTTAGGAAATCATTACTGGAAAATTGCTACGCATTATTGCTAACCTTCCTTTTTTCCTAAAACATTTAATATCATTTCCATAGGTACTCAAAGAACTTACACTCTGGCATTAAAAAGAAAAAAGAAACCTTTCATATATCTAATTATTTCCTTCCACTCATTTTTTAAAAGTATTTCTTAAAAAATAAACTTTATCTTTGAAGTAATTTAAGGCAGACAAGAAATTATAAAAATAGTAGAGTTCCCATGTACCCTTCACCCAGCTTCCCCAATAATAACATGTTACACAGCCTTAGCACATAGCCAAAGACAGGACATTGATGTTTTTCAATATTATTAACTCACCTTATTATTAACGTGTAGTCCTTATTCGGATCTCACAAATTTTACATACATTTTTTTCTTTTCTTTTTCTGGTCTATTGTTATATGAAGTTTTGCCACAGGTGTAACCAACACCTCAATCAGGATATAGAACTGTTCTATAACCACAAAGAAACTCCCCAGTGTTATTCCTTAATTGTCACACCCCTCCCCCAGCACTGGCCTGGGCAAACACCCATCCATTCTCCATTACTGTAACTTTGTCATTTGGAGGCTGTTATAATATATAATCATATAGTACATAAGCTTTTGAGATTGGCTTTTTGTGTTTGCCCTTAAGATCCAACCTTTATATTGATTTTTAAAGTTCACTTAAGCAAAACTTAAAATAAAACCAAAAACACCTTGTGATCAGAACTTATCTAAGTTTTTTCCACTTGCACTATTCAGGGAGAAAAATTCAGAGTAATTAGTGTTTTGTTTTTTAAAAGAGAAAGAATGATTGCATGTGCAATTTGGAATGAAATGCAGAGCTGCTAATGGCATTACTCTTTGGAGGAGGTTAAGAAGAAACGGCTTTGGCAAGTTGAAGCATCTTATTTTGGCCTCCCTAAAACTATGACATTGGGATCACTGGAACCACAAGCATTTTGGTTTATTGCTCAAATAGTTGTTACTGTTTGTGGAGAGCAGACTAAAGTTTTGAAGATAAAATCTGCATTAAGAACAAGTGTAGGTAGGGACTTCCCTAGTGGCACAGTGGTTAAGAATCCACCTGCCAATGCAGGGGACACGGGTTTGATCCCTGGTCTGGGAAGATCCCACATGCCGCAGAGCAACTAAGCCCTTACGCCACAACTACCGAGCCTGCGCTCTAGAGCCCATGAGCCACAACTACGGAGCCTGCATGCCACAACTATGGAGCCCGCGTGCCACAACTACTGAAGGTCATGCACTCTAGGGCCCGCATGCCACAACCACTGAACCCGCGTGCTGCAACTACTGAAGCCCAAGCACCTAGAGCCTGTGCTCCACAACAAGAGAAGCCACTGCAACAAGAAGCCTGCACACCTCAACGAAGAGTAGCCACCACTCGCTGCAACCAGAGAAAGCCCCGCGTGCAGCAACGAAGACCCAACACAGCCACAAAAAAAAAAAGAACGAGTTTAATAGAACCCTGAACGTGATCAAATGCCAATTACTGCACTATTTCTGTATCTGCAATCAGGAATACTATCTAGGAAAAGGAGCAGATTTTCACAACCATTTCTATCGTAAACAAAGTGGCACATTTGCAAAGAGTCTATTAAAATATGTTTGTTACTTCTCTCAGAATTTTAAATGCTTTGATTTTAAGACTTTAATGTAAAATCTGTGTGAGGCTAAATCTTAATAAGTTGAGTCAATCCTTCATGGCAGAAAAAGCATTTCTGGAGAATGCAAAATAATTCAGAAAAGTGGACTTCCTAAAGGGCTCTTTGTAGCATAAAAACTGTTTCAGAAATATGGTAGTAAGTTGTATCCAGGAACTATTAAATTGGTTTTTAAATATATGTAAATGGGAATGCCCAGCTAAACCACTACTGTAACAGTCACACGCCTCTAATAGGTATTCCCGGCTGGCAGCTTTCCATTCCCACAGGCTCCTATAACTACCTCTGTCAGTGTATTTGGCCTTGAGCCTGAACCACTTGCTCTGAGGACACAGAGCTTCTGAGCTCTTCATTCAGTCTTCTGTTGATAGCCTCCCCTCACTTTTCAGACTTCCTACTACAACCTTGGCAATGCTGCTTTGGGCTCCCCTATGTGGACTCCTGCCTTGAAAGGATTCAGGTTTTATGAGGGAGGAGACAGGTTTTATGAGGTACCCAGGGGGTCCCTTTGAAGATCCTCAAGCTGTACTACCAGAGGCCAGCAGTCTCTGTCAGGACATACAGACCACCCGATTCCAAGTCCAACTTAAAAATCATAACTTTTCTGCACACGTCCAGGTGTGCAAGAGATGCTATACACAGTGCAGCTGGACAGCTCTCTTCCTAAAGCATCAGGCCCAGTGATTTAGAAGAGGTCTTCAAAGTGGGTTAACTAGTTAGGGGGTTAACCCAGCAGCGGGAATGAGGATCTCATTGGGGGAAGGGGAGTGGAAGATGTACCCAGAGGGCATGTTGTTAGGGATAGTAGCCATTCCAGAAGGCAGGTAGACAACAGGCCACAAAGAGGTACAACAAACCACATCAGGTGGTCATCCCAGCAGGACAGAGCACAGGGCAATGAGCAACTAGAAGAAGCAAGATGGTGGAGATGCAGCTAGTGGGCAGGGTCGGGAAAGTTTGGAAGCAGATTACCGCGGCAGGAGTAAGGCTTCGGGGAGCACAGAATTGTCCTTGTTACTGGCACTGGAGTACAAATTTAGAGTTGGAGCACAGGTATAAGGTAAGGAAGGGAAAGGAAAGGGCATGAAATTGCTAGGCAGCTGACTAACCTAGGTGCTTTAAGCACATGATCTCATTTAATCCCCGCAACCACCATGCAAAATAGGAATTATTATCCTCATTACACAGGAGAGAAAACTGAGGTTCAAAGAGGCTATCTAGTTTTGCCATAATCACAGAGGTAACATGTGGGGTAGCAGAATTTGAACTCAGGACAGTCTAACTCCAAAGATATTGTTGATAAATGATAATGTGAATCATATTTATTATTATTTAACGGCAAATCTTTGAGAACACAGCCCCCAATGCATATTTGCCCAAAGCTTATTTCTCCTCATGTCATTTGTTTTTTCCTCCTTGAATTATATTGTACCATAAATTAGAGACTTTTAAAATAGTCTGAATTCATTTCCAGTGGCTCTGGGATGGGGAGTAGAGTCAGACCTATCCTGGAATGGTGCTTGGAAACAGCCAAGAGGAAAGCAGGATGCTGGATAAACAAGCCAGACATAGGCTTCTGAGGGTCCCCAGAGGATACAGCTATACCAAAAGCAGAGACCAAAACATGAAGAATGGAGCTGGGGTGTGACTGGTGAGCCCAGGCTGAATACAGAAAATTAGACTCCTCCAGTGAACTTTTCTCAGCACTCCACAGGCACATGGTGGGGACAGATGGCTCTAACAGGGGGCTGGCTTCAGCCCTAAGAAACTGGGAAGAGGATATGTAAACATATTGATTTGGGGGGCACAAATATTCACTGTAATTTATAATTACATTTTTAATCGTGCTGATAATAACATAATTTAAATGGATTTCAAATTTTCCTCCTAAATTTCATCCTTCTATAAAAATACTTCATGTATTTTTATAATATAAATATTTTCAAATAAAGAATAATCAGACATGTATCCTTTCCAGCTTTGATAACAATCCGCACTGGAAAGTCCAAGCAATGTAATTTTTTTAAATTAAGGACCAAAATTTATTTGGTATTTCAGAGCACCACCTGGTGGATTAGTTAACAGTAACAGCCCAGAACAAAACTGAATCAAAATGGCTCTGAAACAACGGGTGATGGAACCCTGCGAGGCTCATCCCTTCTCTTTTTCCTCTCTTTGGCTCTCATTCTTTTTCTCTCCCCTCCTCTCCCTCTTTTCATTTCCTATCCAATCTCTCCTGCCTCTGTTTACACTTTAAGCTTGTCCTGCCTCTATGAGTACTGCTGAGTCCTCAGAGTGGCTAAGGAGCTCGCTTATGCCTAATTTCATAAAATCTAAGGGGTTTCTAAATTTCAAGTATAAAGGCAAATATATTTGAAGTTGCAAAATTCAGTCTTCTTCCAGAGACTGAATCTTTCTGCTCAAGGATAGGTTTGTGTTTTCCAAGGAGGAGTTTTTGTTCATCTGTTTTACATAGAAACCGTCATCCTGTTAGAACCCCTCTTTCATATTTTATTTGTAAATAATGACTAAAGTTGACTAACTTATAGTGTTTTAGCCAGTTGTCCTGATCTAGCTGCCCACTGACTTTTGAGAAAGAGAAGGTTGGTTTGCAGCAAACGTCTTAAACGTCTCTGATCCCAAATGACCCACTACTAATATGAATGAGTAGAAGGGGACAAGCAAAGACATTAGGGAGTGGTGGAGACTGGGGACCTAGAGACCTCATGACTTGCCCACAGGGGTATACATTATGCTGATCCTGCCAGCTCTTTCTGTTTTTAAAGGGAAGCCAAGGGACTTCCCTGGTGGCCCAGTGGTAAAGAATCCACCTTCCAGTGCAGGGGATGCAGGTTCAATCCCTGGTCAGGGAACTAGGATCCCACATGCCATGGGGCAACTAAGCCGGTGCGCCACAACTACTGAGCTTGCACGCCTCAACTAGAGAGCCTGTGTGCTGCCAACTACAGAGCCCACGAGCCCTGGAGCCTGCATGCCTCAACTAGACAGAGAAAACCCTGCACGTCACAACTAAAGAGAAGCCTGTGTACCTCAATGAAAGATCCCGCATGCCTCAACAAAGATCCTGCGTTCTACAACTAAGACCTGATGCAGCCAAAAATAATTGAATAAATAATAAAAATTAACAGAAAAATAAAGGGAAGCCGAAAAGCTTGATTTTTATGAGAGAATTTACCCAAAAATGCCTGCAGGCCAGAAGTGGCCCATAGGCCAACCTCTGATTTGAAGTTGTGGGAATTTGGACTTCATTCACTGGATGATAGACTATGAATGAGCAAGCAGTCTGCAGCTAAAACCCAATCCAATCCCTAAGCAGATCACTTTTACCATGCCCAAGAACCTCTACCACTTCGCAATCAGCAAGTCTGTGTCATTGTCCCCTGTTCCTTAACAAAGTCTTAATACAGGATCATGGAGAGTTAAGATGTCCTGGCAGTGGCCTTTTATCCCTGTGACTATCCATGTGCCTTGAAATAATCCAAGGTTCAGATTTCAGCTCCAGCTAGAAACAGTTTAGCAGAGCTGGGAAAAGCAGCTGTGGAGCTCGTGGGCTTGAAGTTTGCACTGCATTTCCAAACAAATTAATATGCAAGTTTTAAAATATATTTAAGCAAAAAATACCTTAACTCAAATTTGGGCCATCTTACCTTACAACTAAGCTTCCCCATCGATACACTCTACTGGGGCAATAAGAGGCAACCAATCGCTAATTGACGTAGGAAAGATGTTGACACCATTTACACATTTTAAAGAGAAAAATATTAGCTTCCTTCCTCAGAGTTCTCCAGGAAAGTGCAGAATTTTTTGTTCTTTGTTTGGCATGGAAATAACTCATAGAGGACACAACCGTGATATTTTAAAAACAGTGATATTTTTAAAAGTATCATGGCAAAAAAGACAAAGGATGTCTGTCTGCTTGGGCTGCCAATGACAAATACCATAGACTGGGTGACATAAACAACAGAAGCTTATTTCTTCATAGTTCTGGAGGCTAGAAGTCCAAGATCAAGGTGCTGGCTGATTCAGTTCCTGATGAGGACCCTCTTCCTGGCTTGCAGACAGCCACCTTCTTGCTGTGTCCTCACGTGGCCTTTCCTCATTGCATGCACATGGAGAGAGCGCCCTCTGGTGTCTTTTCTTATAAGACACTATACCTATCAGATCAGGGCACCACCCTTATGACCTCATTTAACTTTACTTCCTAAGGAGCCCCATCTCAAAACACAGCTGTGCTGGGTGTTAGGGCTTCAACATACAAATTTGGGGGTGGGGGAAGGGACACAAACATTCAGCCCATAACAAAGGAGCTGCACTGTACTTCTTTATCATTTGCAGAACCCCTCTTGAAACCAAAATATTGATAATTAAATCATCTCCTTTTTTAAAATTATAAGTTCTAATGTTGGATTCTTTATTTTAGCCAAATTACTTTCAAATCTCTTTACCCTGACCTACAATCTTTTCAAACTCTAAGAGGTATATTTGTTGTTACCTTATTTGCTAGCCTTTCATAATGTTTCAACTTGGTCTCTGAAACAATCCTTCCTTTATTGCTAAATAATTTCCAAGTTTTAGCTTTCCTGGGACTTCAAAAAATAAACTTTATTGTTACTTATAATGTAAACATAGGTACAACTTTTTTTCAGAATTTGCTTTAGAACTCTGGGAAGTCTTCAATTTATAATTCCTATCAGGAGATTGGACTTAATAACATTCTAGACCTCTCAATTTTATCTTCGTTCTTTGGGAAGTGAGCTACCTGACCAAGCAAATCTGGTTTTGAAGAAAAATAACTTGTCATATTTTCAGTTATTTATGATTTTTTAAAATAGAATCCCTTTAAATACTTTTTTGAAAAAATACTGCAAAATGCCCTCAGGTACTAGACATTAGTCAAAGGTCTTGCTCCTCCCATTTCCCCTCTGTAAGCCATGTCTGGCCTAGCCCCTGGCAGCAGTGATTAATGGACAACTGACCCAAGGCTGGACTGGCCTGATGGGATTTTTTTTTCTCACAGGAATTTGGAAGAAGGACAGAGAAAGCCTAAGGCAGTAAGGTATTAACTCTGGGTTTGAACAGACTTGTCAGCCAAGGGCACCATTTGAGGGCAGTGCAGATGAGTCACACCCAGGACAGCAAAGGAAGCCAGCTCTCAGAAAGCAAGAGGAATGAAGCAGGTGCACAAAGCAAAGCACAGAGAAGCAGCCCTGGCAACCTAGAAAAACCTTCTCCACAGTTCCCAGTTCTCATACTTCTGAGCCTCCACTATAGTTAAGTGGACTTAGAGTGGAGTCAGTTCCTTATGGTCTTAAAATAGAGTATATTAATAGAAAAGTTGAGGTCTAGTTAGGCCAACAGATCAGGAGATGACTGCCATGGAAAGACAGTTCCCAAGAGCAGTGGGCCACAGGAGGAAGCACCGGGGTTGCTCATTAAGCAGAAGGAGAGGGGAACAGTGATCAACAGCCTTTATTGTGGTTCCCACTGAAAGGGACAGGGGAGACAGAGTCAGTAGGTTTAGGATTGACAAGTTTGAAGAATGTCAGCAAGCTCTGGGGCACAGGAGCTATCCCTAGTTGTTTGGTGCCTGGTCCTGCGGTCACTAGAACAAGTGTGCAATGGCCCAGAGTGTAAGAGCCTGAGAAAGGAGATGGTCGGTGGTGTGAACTCTGGATTGGGTGGTCTGCATTGCAGAAGTGTGCCCCTGGTGAGAGGGCTCCTCCTGAGGGGGCCGGGAGGGAATGAGAGAGGGGGGAGGCCAAGAAAAGTGACTGAGGCATATTATTGGGCTGCCCAGAACAAGGGATGTCCAGCATATGCGTGTTAAGGCGGATGTGAAAGCATCAAATTTATAGAAGCCAGAAGCATGGTTAACACACTTATATCCAAACATACTCTAAAATAGGTTCAGGAACTTGTCCAAAGTTGTAGAGCTAATCAGAGGCAAGACCAGGACTAAAAAGCCCAGTTCCTTGCTAACATGCCACACTACTTCTACTGTACCTCCACAAACCTCCCGCTGGTCCGGGGACTCCAGTCTCTTTGTAGGATAATATGGGGCGTAGGACTCAGACTCCACAATAGCAAAAGCAAAACCCCATGAAAAAGATTTTTTTGATCCTTCTTGGAAGGGAAAATATCACTTTTGGAAGCAAACTCCCAAGCTACAATAGCGCTGTTCCCTTCAAGCAATAACACAGAGAATTCACACCTACCCAGAATATCAATGGCTAATTTTTCACTTACCTGTCATTTAGAATTGATATTACATATCATGGTATGGTTAATCTTTTTGCAAAGATACATAGCGGTTTTCCTATTTCTAAGATGCTATTAAGACTCTGATCTGAATATGCGACTGTGGGATCAGTAGCCCTTACCTCAAGATTGATAGGTGAAGCCTCTCTTGAAAAAGCCCATTCACCTTGATTCTCCCTACCTTGACTTCTGAATTTGGTGTAGTTAGACACATTTTGTTCCGTATTATCTACTCTCATTTTCCCATTGTCTGTGCTACACATTTTGAGACTTTACATAGTACCTTATTGGTGCACTTACAAAGTACCTTAAGGTACCTTACTGGTACCTTATTGGATTGAATGACACATTTTTGCGGCTTGTCTCTTTTTAGATTACAAACTTCCTATTGACAAAAGTATCCTGTGTCTCTTGTTCTTCCCTTTCTCTGAGCCATTATTCCCATGTAAAAGTCCAGGCTGTAAGAAGGAGGCATGAGCATAAATGAGCTATAAGAATACTGCTGTAACAAAACCAAAAATAAATGAAATAAGAAACCAATTGAGCTGCTTTTAAGCTTCATGGCTCTCAGTTGCTTGGTGATCATTATTGTTGATTTTAAAAATGTTTCCACTACTCATCTTGTCTTAATTCATGCACTTATTCATAGATAATGTAACATACAGCTGGTCTGATATCAGCTGTGGGAAGTGCATAAATCATATGCAAATTAAAAGCATGAAAATGTATTTACCTCACTGGGTGCATTGGTGTCATGAAATCTTAAAATGAACAGTATTCTAAAGAACACACACACACACAAATACGCTACTGGTTTCTGACAGATGACTGCACTGCCTGATTTGGTGGTGTTCCAGGAATAGACAAAGCAGAGGAAGAGAATAAGGGATCCAGAAATAGATACAAACTCATATGGTTTATAGAACTGTTTTAGTACTTTTACCTATGCTATTCACTCATTCAATCATTCATTCATTCAACATTTATCGAACATGTGTCAAGCACTGTTCTAGATATCCTGATTAAAACAAAGATCCAGAAAAAGAATTCTGTCTTATTTTTTTAATCTATAGCATAGAGAACTGCACCATTATGTCCATTTTATATATGAAAAAAACTGAGGGTAAAAGGTATATTTACTTGTCCAAAGGCACATAACTAAGAAGTGATAACATTGGGATTCAGATCCAGGTCTGTGTGTCTTCAAGGCCCATGTATTTTTTTAATACCCTTTGCTGCCTTCCACCACAGTAAACATTTATAGGAGATTGCCCTGAATTTCAAGTCAAAAATATCAGATGAATCTGTTAATGACTTTCCTTTAAAACTGTAAGAATTGTCTACAGGAAATGCATGCCTTAAAAAGCTGCAAGTCTCTTGATATTGTTCTTGTATTCTCTGTGCAAGAATACAATAAAAATCCTAAAAACCAAAATAAAAAAGAATAAGTCTCTCTCCCTCTCTCCACACACACATACTACACACACACACACACGCACACATATACAAACACACACAAAACTATACACACACACACAAATATGAAGCAACCTTGTAAAGTCATCTGCTCTATCTTCCTCCAGTCAAGCCACAAGACTTGAATTTTTTTAAATCTCATATACCTCCCCTGGGGTGCAGATTTGTTAAAAAAAAATTCATCATTTATTTCATGAAATAAATTTCAACAACAGTAATATTTTTAAAGTATTTTCACTTAAAAATAAATGCACGATACTTTCAGGTAGCCTTAATTTTTCTAAAGTAAATTTATTAAAATAAACTTCTCCTTAATTTTTAAATTGCATAGTTTTTATGATATAAATTGTAGTGACATTATTAATTGCTTCAAACAAGCTAATCTATGTCATAGATGATATTTTTCCACAAAGTGCATAATACTACAAAAAAGATAATGGAGTACAAATGTATAAAATAATTTTTAAGACAATAATCAGTATTATCATATCCCCTAGCACTAATATAAAAAGTATATAAAATTTGTGCAGTGAAGGTAAAGAAATACACTGTATTACATTTTCTGCACACTGGGATGTGTACATTCCAGTTAAAAACCAAACTCCCACTAAAGACCAAAGCAGATGATATGGAGAAAAATAAAAAATACAACAATGAATAAAAAGGCATCTTTGTATTCTGTTCAAACTGAAACCAAGGATAGGATTGTTTCTCTGCTTTTTTCCTAAGTGTTTCAAACTTGGTTACTGATAGCAGCATTTGCATTTCACGATTGAGCACTAATTTCCAGAAATGTCTGAAGATGTTCAGGGTTTATCTGTGTATCATTCAGGCTAGGCTAGGCTGTTCTGCAAGATCAAACAACCTGAAAACTCTCAGCAATTTAAAACAACCTTTATTTCTCACTCATGTGCATATCCATCCTGGGTCAGCAATGGGCTTTGTTTGCTCAGTGAATCACAAGGGAACCCAAGCTGACATTGGCTCCATCCTAATGAAGACAGAGGCAGGGAAGAGAGAACATGGAGAACCATGGGCTGGGTCTTTAAGCTTCTGCCCAGAAATGACATATATATCACTTCTAGTCACACGTTATTGGCCAAAGCAAGTCACATGACCAAGCCTGATAGCAACAGGGTGGGGATGAACAGTCCTTCCACAGAGAGCCATTAAATGTTTATAAATAATACAGTCTTCTGCAAGCTCAAAAAGTACCCTATACCTAGGATTATAGTTCATGAAATAGGCTATCTACATCATCTCATTTGATCCTGATAACAGCCCCTGGTGATACAAGGTACAGGAAAGTGGGAATATGCTGCAGAGCATTTCAGCTGAACGAACTCATCAGTGTGCACTGCTTCTGCTATTTCTGGTCTTCCACATCAGCCAATCAGACTGACACAAGGGGAGGGACCAAGCCAGACCAAGGCTCCTTCCAAACTGCTCTCATGCCCACCAGCTTCATCCATTCTAGTTCCCGCCTTCTGAGTGCTCCCAATTCCTTGTCCGCACGAATAATCCCAGGAGTGGAGTGGGTGGGGCCAGAGGGGAGGTGAGTGACAGGACAGGGCTGTAGTGGGACCCAAGGAACCACCCCCCCTCCGCCCCTGCCCCAGGGTAATGAAGCCTGGTCATCAGATCTGAGGACACGGAGCTGTGCCAGCGTGCAGCTGCATCCCTGAAGAGCGACAGAAATATTCATAATGAGAAGGCAGGGTGTCTGCTCCAGGTGTACCTTGTTGGATTCATGTTAATAAATAACATGATGGGATAGGTAATAAGGTAGGTGAATTCCCAGTTGATACAACTCAGCCAGGGCTCTTAGGGGTGTTAGGCCCTTTGGTGTCCAGAAGCGGCCCACGGTGCCCCACAGATTGTTCCTGACCCAGATGTCAACAAGCTCACTGCTTCTGCCGCAATCCTCACCTCTGGCCACCGCAGTCACAGCACCTTTCCCTCCCAGAGTGGCTGAAACGCAGGCAGTAGCAGCTTGCAGACTGAGTCCCTTTGTTCCCTGCTGGGCTGCTGCCACTCCTGGAGCCCCAGGTGCTGTATGTACTGCATTCCCTACAGGGGGTGTAGTAAGAGGGGTTTGCAGGCTATAGTGGGTCCCGGTGATTCTCACCTGGACTCTGAAGCCCCCTGCGTGGGGCAGAGTCACACAGCGGTTAAGCACACGGTGCTACCGTCAGACAGACCTGAGCTCAAATCTGATTCTATCACTTGAATGTCCTCTGAAAACTCTTTGCTCCTCTATTAACTCATCTTTAAAATGGAAATGACACTAATAGAGCTGCTGAGAGTTATTACAGGGGTTAAATGAGCTCAGCTGTAAAACATCTGTCAGAATAGCTGACCTGCAGAAAGCCCTCACTTATGTTAGCTACTGCTGTTATGTTCATCACAATCGTGATAAACATGTGCCTTTCAGCTGTGCAGGACACACACACACACACACACACACACACACACACACACACACACACAC
>NW_021703777.1:62261321-62349504 GCF_005190385.1 Monodon monoceros | reverse complement strand
CACACACACACACACACACACACACACACACACACACACACACACACCCTCTCCCCCACTTTGGGCCTGGGGCTACCAAGCACTGCTGTAAAGCTGCCCTTTTTCTCCACCAGGAAAGTGGTTCCTGCCTGCTCTCCCTACGCCTGCTGAATAAGAAAACAGCATGCCTTGCTCCCAGGTCCCAAACTCCTCTCTTGGAAGCAAAAAGTACCATGCTTTGAATTCCCCCTCCACTGGTCCCTTTCATCCATGAACCTGCTGCTGAAGTGCCTCCTGGGTCAACCCCCAACCCCAACCTGCACTTTATATTGGGTCCTTCCATCTTTGCAAACCCTGCTCCCCCAGAGTCACAGGATACCCCACAAGCTGCCTGGGATGCACTTGGCAAATTAACACCCAACTGACCACTGAATATGTTGTAATGTGAATAAAGAAAATAAACAAGCTCACAAATGCTTAGAAAATGACATCTATTAAATGCAGAAGTTCACAAAATCCAAATCATCTCAACTCCCAAATACTAAAGTTCCATTAAATTTGGTTTTTCCTCATAGTGTTCTGCCTGTTATCCATTATTCCTATTGAGCAAATGTAGAGCAAATTAATTTGTTTTTCATTTTTTGGCAGCTTTCACAGTATTAGAGGAAAATAAAAGTGTTTTGTTGATTTGATGGTGAATCTGAAAGCCTTTCAGATTTATCCTCAAGTCAATGAAGACTCTAAGGGAATAGATCATCAAAACTAAAATAAAATTTAAGGGCTAAAAACAGTGAAGAGAGAAAAGGAATAGCTGTCATGTCACTGGAATCCTCTGGAAAACTAGTGCTAAATCTACGTGTAAATTTATAGCATAGTGTAATGTAGTACAAACAGCCCTAGAACGGGAAGGAATCGGTTGTGTTCAAGGAACAGGGAAAAGGCCCCGTATGGCTGGAGCATTGTGGGCGAGGAGGTAACTGATGTGAGATGTCAGAGGACGGTGTGGTAAATTGAAATATTAGACCCAATCTATCTCTCTCTCCCTCTCTCTCTCACATGCATGCACACACAAACACACACACACGTGTCCATGCCTTTTGCCATGTCACTTTGCAACTCCTCTCACAAAAGAGGAAGTATTTCCCTACCCCTGGACTCCAGGTTTGCCATGACATTTTCTTTGATCGATGGGATGTCATCAGATAAGACACAAGAATTGTGCTCGGGTGCGTAGGCAGCCCTCTTGCGCTCTGCTACTGCCCACTGGTGACTGATGCCAAGAGAATGAGAGACACCTGGAGCAGACTGGCCCCGAGCAAACCTGCAGCGTGAAGCAGGGCTGCCCAGTCTGCAGAGCCCAGGTCAGCCAGCAACCCCAGCCCTCTCCGCCAACCTGCAGGCACATGGGCAAACTAGCTGACATCAGCAGATCCAGGAGAACGAGAGTTGTTTTAAGCCGGAGTTTTTAGGGTGGTTTGCTTCTCAGTATCACTGAAGCATTATCTAACCAGTCCCGATCTTGTGGGGCTCTGTATGCCAGAATAAGAGTGTTGGTTTTATTCCTGGGAGAGGTTTTTAAAGTCAGTCACATTATCTGATTAACAATGAAGGTATCATAAAACCACTGCAGCAATCCAGGCAAGAGAAGCTTGGACTAAAGCAAGATGATTGAAGGTGAAGAGAAACAGATGAAAACAAGAAGCTTTGTGGTTTGGAGGAGCAGAGAAACAAAGTGGGAGTTGGGGGTCAAAGGAAATGTAAAGAGAAGGGAAGGGTCTATTGGTTCAAGATGAAATTCCTAGAGCAAGTCCGCCTGCTGACGGGAAGGGCTGACATGTGAAGAACAGCTAAGGCAGACTCAGCCTGTCCTATGCACGTCACTAAATTCACCTTTCATCTGCATAAAAACTCTGCAAAGTATATAACATTAACACCGCATCTCACAGATGGGGCAACTGAGGCACAGGAAAGTTACATAATTTTCCTAAATGCACCTAGGAGGTGGCAGAGACAAGATTTGCCTGTGTACTTAGCCACCAAGGCAAGTGATTACTACTGGAGTCCAGACCCCAAGACGTGAATGAGAGGGGATATGGGACTGTCAACTAAGAATATTGCCCGCCTTTCCAGTCCTACAAGGGTCAAGTCATTGGCCACTGCAGTCGCTGACCTACAATGACACCCTGAGAGGAATTCAGGATGAAGCATTCTGTGTTTTGGATATATGGGCCCCTCGATAGTTAAAATGCATATCTAAGGGAGAATTTCAATGAGCCCAAACTCTTGCATTTCCCATACATAGAAAAGCACTAAATTCATTAACTAAGATATCTGATCCTCGTGGCTAGCAGTAACCTTTTGCCAAGATGTATGCTTGACTACATGTATTTCCCAGCCTGGAAAATTCATATATACATCCTGGTTCCTCCCCTACCTCTTCAGAGCAGTTCCTCAGAGCTACTGAGAGGCTGTCTCCCGGGCTATAGTCCTCAGCAAGTTCCCAAATAAAACTGAAACTCATAGCTCTCACTATGACAGGACCAGGGCACAACAGGAGGTTGATGTTCAATATGCTCAGGAATGTCCAACATGGGGAATATAATCAATAATATTATAATAATCTTGTATGGTGACAGATGGTAACTAGACTTATAATGGTGATCATTTTGTAATGTATAAAAATATTGAATTACTATGTTGTATACCTGAAACTAATATAATATTATAAGCAGTTAGACTTAAATTAAAAATTTTTTTTTTTTTTTTTTTTTTTTTTGCTGTACGCGGGCCTCTCACTGTTGTGGCCTCTCCCGTTGTGGAGCACAGGCTCCGGCCATGGCTCACGGGCCCAGCCGCTCTGCGGCACGCGGGATCTTCCCGGACCGGGGCACGAACCCGTGTCCCCTGCATCGGCAGGCGGACTCTCAACCACTGCGCCACCAGGGAAGCCCTAAAAAAATTTTTAAATAAAAAAATACGCTCAGGAGAGCTTCATCCACAGTAACAGGAGTGAACTGAAGACTGTGGTTACAGGTAGAGAGAAGCTGTTTGTTGGAACCATGACAGAATGATAAGGGGGTTCCTGCTTTATTATTTATCTGATTAAGCAGTATAAAAGGCAAGATCATTGGATCAATGCAAGTGGGGAGAAGAATTCAGGAGCGGAAACTAATTGAAACAGTCACTTTAGGGAAAGCGAAAGCTAATATATCAAGGAAATAAAGTAGAATTACGGTGCAGTCGCCAAGAATTTAAAGAGAGGCTGGCTAACATTATTTATTTAGTTTCAGGTTTAAGAGAGGGAGGGAGACAAGAAAGGGTACGGATATTTGCTGGGGTGTGATCATGGTGACAGAACAAAGAATCTAAGCTGGACATGGAGGGAACCAACAATAGGAGCAGAAGAATGATAGTAAAAGAAAAACAAAGAGAAAGAAAGGTCAATGGAGTAAAGGTCCAAATGACCTGAAATGCGAGGACCGGAAGAGGCAAGCTGGAAGCACAGAAGATAGTGGTCAAGAAATGAATGTCCGCAGTAAAGATCTGGGAGGTAGTCCAGTTACTGGTGACAGAAAGATCAAAGTTAGGACTGTAGGAGAGGGGGAGAGGATCAAAGAAGCGAGGTGCTGGATGCAAATCTCCAAGAACGATGCCCGGCACTAGTGACAGGAAGACAGTGAAGCAGTCTGGTCAGCAATGAATGGGGAGGACCTAGGGGCTGTAGATAACAGCAACAGAGATGGGAAGTCAAGTCTGAAGGCACAAAATTCAAAGGAGCTGGGTGTTCTAAGGAAGACAGAAGAGATATGGTCTGGAAGCTGCAAGGGGGTGCTAGGAGGACACTCACCTCAAGCTCAAGGGCCTGTGGTACTTGCACTGTGACTACTACTACTACTAACATAATCATAATAGAACAGTGAAAATAAGCCGCTTCCACTGAAGAGGGCTGCAGGGGAAGTGATGTCCACAGGAAGCACCTGGGCTTCGATTAGGTCAGGCAGGTGGTAAGGGCCTTCAGAACACCAGTTTGCCCTGGCAGTCCATCAATTCAAATGGCACAGGGAGGAGTTTGGGGAGGTTGGAGAACAGCGGGAAATTGGGTCAGATGAGTGGAGGTGGTGAGCAGTAGCAGAGGGCACAGACAATGTGGAAGCGTTGGAGGGGTGTGGGCTTCAGGTGGGATGAGAGGCTGAGGGGATCAGTCCTGATGAGCCCTTGGGGAGGCTGGGTGTCCAGGCCAAGCTGAACAACACGGGGCCACTGGGCAACAGTCCTCTCCTGCTGACCTTGACAGTGTGATGGCCTGTGCAAGAAGCCAGGGGGTGAGGGCCTCCTTCACCTGTCTGTACACAGGGAGGGCTGGCAGTGCAGGCACAACAGAACAGAAAGAAAGAGCCAGAAAATTAATTAACCACAGTTCTGGTTCTATTGTTCAACAAAGAAAAACATTTACCTGCTTAAGTAGGACAGTTATTAAAGATATTATTTATTAGAAAGAACTGAATCAGTTTGGTTCTTGCTGTGAATTGTGAAACTACAAAATTCCAAGCATGCTTTTGAACTAAACTTATGGTCTCAACCACACTTGTAACACTAATGATTTGGCAAACCTATAATTTAAACACAAAACTGATTTACTTAGATGGAATAAGCACAAACAAGATCCTTCTTCAGAGTTCTTTGCTGCTGTGAACATTGATTAGAATAATCAGAACAGAAAGTATTCAGACTTGATTCAGCTGAAAAATGCATTGTGACACTGGCAGGTATTCAACTGTTATTTATGACAGATAATCTTGCTATATTGCTTTGTTTCTAAATACAATATTTCATAATTCAAATGTCCATGAATGAATGGCTAGTTAATAAAATTCTAATTTTCTACATAATATACCATACAATATACCCATTAAAAATGGAGTACATCTTGGGCTTCCCTGGTGGCGCAGGGGTTAAGAATCTACTTGCCAACGCAGGGGACAAGGGTTCGAGCCCTGGTCCGGGAAGACCCCACATGTCGCGGAGCAGCTAAGCCCATGTGCCACAGCTACTGAGCCAGTGCTCTAGAACCCAAGAGCCACAACTACTGAGCCCGTGCGCCTAGAGCCCATGCTCTGCAACAAGAGAAGCCACCGCAATGAGAAGTCCGCGCACCACAACAAAGAGTAGCCCCCGCTCGCCGCAACTAGAGAAAGCCCATGTGCAACAACAAAGACCCAATGCAGCCAAAAATAAATAAATAAAACAAATTTATAAAAATGAAGTACATCTATATATGCCAATAAAGGAGAAAAAAGGAAGATATATCATACAACATACAGAATGTATGTGTGTGTGTGGAGAAAGAGAGCATGCACACATGAAAAAGAGAGTTATACATGATGGATCATTTTTAGGGGTTACTTCTTGAGCGTAGAAACACTGGATTTCCATTTTGAAGTTTCTACAGTTTTTACATCTTTTTCAGTGTCCAGTTGTAGCACAGAGGAATGAGGGATAAATAAATAAGGTTCTATTTATCATGGACAGCAGAGAATCTCAAAGATCAATCAAAAGGTATTAACATTCCTTGGATGAATCCTGTTTGTCCTTTAAGCTTGTCTGAAAACTCACTGTTGCACTGACTAGTGTATCTCTACAGCTCCTTCATTTCCTGCTGTTCACGTAAACTGCATGTGCCGCAGGGTGTCCTGTGTCCAAACTGATTGTGGTCTACAGAACTGACAACCTAGTGATCCTTGCAGAAATCTATCAGCCTGAGTTGGTAATCAAAGGGGATCATTCTTTGACTGAAGAATCAGTTCTTTTCCAGGTTAGCAGGGGTGCCTGGAAGAAGAAAGACAGGGAGATGGATGGGTGGAATAGGATGGAGTCTTCCCCTTCACCATCCGAGGCCTTGGTCTGAACCATGATGGAGAGAAGGTTTAACCATGAAACTGAAGGCCCTGGAGAAGAAGCCCACCCCATCCAGCAACAGACCGAAAGATCATAGTATAGAATTGGCTCTGTGACCAGAAACATTCCCAGGGCAGCAAAAGAACTTGAGTGCATAAGTTCCGGAACACAAGCAGATACCATCTTGGGGATGCCTGAAATACGGAGGGACATTTAAGGAAACGATAAAATGGTGGCCAAGACTTACTATGATCTGGACAACAATAGGACTACATGTGCACTCAAGGCCTATATGGGGCTCACGTGTGCACTATCAAACACGGTATCAGAAGTTAGTCAGCCTGTCCAAGAGTCAAGGCCCATAGCTTCTGCTCTGATGGGGGGTGGACAGGGGAGTAGATTACTTCCATGGTTTTGGTGCCTTAAAAAAACTGTGGCCTATAGGATTACATTTGATTTTAGGTCATAACTTCTTTAGCCTGTTGCTGAAGACTGCCAAAATACTTGGTTTCTCTTTTTAATCGCAAATTCCTCTGTGCTAATATCATAAAAATTCATGGAATCTTCAATTTACCTTTGAGTTCTGATCCGATTTTTTAGGACACATCTCCACTTGACATTGTGATGAAAACTGTCCTCTTTGAACACTTAATCAAACACTAATCACATAAGATTCGTTCTCCAAAGAAGAGCCTCAAGAACTCAGAATCTTTGAAAACGTACTTGATTTTAAGTTAAATCGCTGAGTATACCTAAATAAGAATAGCAGGGTTAAGAAGAAAACCATGGAGATCCAACGGCATTTACACAGGCCTCCATTCAGGTACTGGGCTGTACTTTTAGCAAAGCTAAGTCTTTAATTTAAGTATGTGCCATAGACTTTATTGGAAAGGACATAAATAATGGAACTGGAGCCTGGAAAATGGCAAGCTGGCTCAACCTCTTGGAGCATCATTCATTAGATCCAGCTGCAAAAGCTAGAAGTTGTAAAAAATGCATGCAGGATTTCTGTCTCAGCATTAACACACCACTACTTTAAATGTCGGTTCTGACTGAGAAATTCCTCTCTGCAGGTGCTTTTTACCCCTGTAAACTCAGCAAGCTGCCAGGGTCTCAGAAGACTGAACAAAATGCTAACTTAAAAATTCATTATAGTATCTGCTCCCTTTCCAAGACATAAAATGTGCTCTATAATTTGCTCTTCTGAATCCCCAGGGACCTTAATCGCCAAGGCCCCGTGTGCTTGTATGACTCCATCGCTCGTCCATTATTAATATACTGGACAGTTCATAAAAACGCATCACACCCAGAAGTCCTAAAATGGGAAGTGAAAATGCCACTAGCCAGCACATTAATTTTCCAGAGGTAAGCAATATCATAAGTGATGACAAAGATGATATCAATGCACTAGATTCCCACGCAGGAAGTGTGAAGGGTTAAACTCTATAGTTTGCATTTACCAACAGATGGTTGCAAATGGATAATGAAGTCCAGGGGCGTGAAGTCACTGTTAGAAGTCCATGAACAAAAGAAATTCAGTTCTCTCCAGCTATGGAAGATAATGTAAAATTGTCAGGAATATAATATAAAAGTATAAAATTTAAGTAGGTATTATTCTGAAAATATAAAGACATCTGGACAAAGGCCCAGACTTAGTACATATAAAACAGATGGCTGGTTACCTTATCACATTTCAAAGACTCTCATAAAAATGGCACATAAATCCAAGATGGTTATAACTCAAGTAGGTCCAGTCAAGACACTGCCGTCTAGAAAGGGCCCACAGGAAAAAGGAGGAGACTGGCTTCCAGAAGCAGGGAAACTGACCCAGTCTCAGGGCAAAGTGGGATGCCTGAGAAAGTGATGAAAGAGTGAAAAATGGGTATTTCTGATATTTTCAAACTAAACCCTTGCAGTCTAGGTCATGATGAAGAACCAAATCTTCTTTCCCTGAAAGCCTGGGTCTGAATTCAGTTCAAAGCACTTCCTTAAAATTTAGTCAATAGGCAAATACAGTAGAAATGGATTCAATGGATGAAGGAATAGAAAGGCCTAACCAGGGCTTCCCTGGTGGTGCAGTGGTTAGGAGTCCGCCTGCCAATGCAGAGGACATGGGTTCGAGCCCTGGTCCGGGAGGATCCCACATGCTGTGGAGTGGCTAGACCCGTGCGCCACAACTACTGAGTACACGCACCCAGGGCCCATCCTCTGCAGCATGGGGGGCCACAGCAATTGGAAGCCTGTACACTGCAACGGGGAGTGGCCACTCGCTCACCACAACTGGAGAAAGCCCGTGTGCAGCAACGGGGACCAAACGCAGCCAAAAATAAAATTAATTAATTAACTAATTTAAAAAAACCCTCATGGATTATGTAAGGGTAATGTTTCTGTCCTAAAGAAATCTAGCACTTTTTTGAATGCAGTGATAGTGGAGGGAGAGAACAATATGATTAGACAGAGATACAAGAAGAGTCCTAGAACTCTTAAGAGTTTGGCTGGCAATCATAACCCATTACGGATGAGATCAGAGTTAAGCAAAGATAAGAGATGGAATAGCTCAATTAAGAGTCTGATCTGACTATAGCTCAATCTTGATGATGTTAGCATATGTGATGAGGGAATGTGTCACTCAGAACAGTAATCAGCCTAGAACCAGAAGGAAAGAGGGCATAGAAAGGAAAGCGCAATAAGGACCCATCACTGGCCAGACACGACTTGGGGGGATACATCGGTTCACTCTCCATGTACTCTCAGCTACGGGGTTTGGATTATACCAGGCATCTCCTTGGTCTGGATAAAACATCCCTTGAGACCACCTACATAACTTCACTTCAATTTTGCCTTCACTTAAGTATCCCTTTGACTATGAATTCAGCCCCTCAGTTACCCTGATGCAGAAAGGATTCATAGAATGATAAAAATGAATATTTTTTTGGCTGGAAACAGATATTCTCCATCAAAATTAATAAATCAACATTTGGATTTACACCATTCTCTTATATATTAACATGAGTCTGTCTTCTCCTCTTATATCAGGAGGTATTTCACGAGGCACTGGCATATAAACTTCTGGAACTACAAATCTAACATCAGACCCACATGACAGGAATTTCACCACCCTGTGGGGCATCTTAGCAGCCAGTCAGCTAGACCCCCTTAAGTGGCTCTACCCTCTCATGTTACAAAAAAAGAAACATGTAAGAATACATGATCCACTTAATATCCTGTGAACTTAGCACTAGATGATGGTGCATCAGAAATCAACTCTACAAATCAATAACCGATATCAACCCCATTAGATTGTACAAGAATAGACACCATATCTATTGTTTGTTTTGGGCCCTAATGCAGTGCTTGACATATATTAGGGACCCAAGAAATATTTTTGAATAAATAAAATTTTAAGAAAGGAAAAAGTAAGATAAGGAAAAAAAGAGAAAGAATTCAGGTTCTTTCCAGAAGATTAAGCTGACTGTTAGGCCAAGTGCTTTCCATCCTTTTGAGTAGTTTTCATAAACATTTTCGGAGGACAGAGAAAACTGTGAAAACAGATCAGTCATGTAACTGGACTACTCATTACAACACAAGGCTGTGAAGATGCAAGTTGTTCCTGCTTTAATATAAACACAAACTGAGATTATTTAAAAACCAGTTCCTACGTATTATCAAGCTTCAAGAAAAGAGACATCTGAAAGTCCACTGTATTTGTCTAGTACTTGACTCAGGTATAAATAGCCTACAGTGATGAATTACAACCAAAAAATATGATTGACAGAAAAATAAAGAGAGAATAACAACCCGTACGTTGTCCTTATGTCATCTGAGGAAACAGAGAGAGATAAGCCATAGCAGGTAATTCAGGACGCTCATACCTTTGTCATGGAGACTCAGCAGGACTTTGCACACACTCTACACACTGCTTTGTCATGTTATGCTGGGTTGAAACATTATGAACTCCCTAACACTGAAGCTACTCCTACACTGTTAAAAGGTTGGAGTTTAAAGTCCAAGCAGGGACTTCCCTGGTGGCGCAGTGGTTAAGAATATGCCTGCCAATGCAGACAACACGGGTTTGAGCCCTGGTCCGGGAAGATCCCACATGTCGTGGGGCAACTAAGCCCATGTGTCACAACTACTGAGCCAGTGCTCTAGAGCCTGCAAGCCACAACTACTGAGCCCACGTGCCCTTGAGCCCGTGCTCCGCAACAAGAGAAGCCACCGCAGTGAGAAGCCCACGCACCGCAATGAAGAGTAGCTCCCGCTCGCTGCAACTAGAGAAAGCCCGCACGCAGAAACGAAGACCCAAAGCAGCCAAAGGAAAATAAATAAATAAATTAAAAAAAAAAAAAAAAGGTCCAAGCAAAAGACCTATTAAAATCTAGTGAGGAGGGGCTTCCCTGGTGGCGCAGTGGTTGAGAATCTGCCTTACAATGCAGGGGACACGGGTTCGAGCCCTGGTCTGGGAAGATCCCACATGCCAGAGCAACTAGGCCCATGAGCCACAACTACTGAGCCTGCGCGTCTGGAGCCTGTGCTCCGCAACGAGAGGCCGCGACAGTGAGAGGCCCGCGCACCGCGATGAAGAGTGGCCCCCGCTCGCCGCAACTAGAGAAAGCCCTCGCACAGAAACGAAGACCCAACACAGCCATAAATAAATAAATAAATAAAATTTAAAAAAATCTAGTGAGGACATTGTGTTAAGTGAAAAGCACCAGACACAAAAGAACTAATATTGTATGATTCCACTTATATAAGGTACCTAGAATAGTCAAATCATAGAGACAGAAAGCAGAAAAGAGGTTACGAGGGCCCAGGGGAAGGAGGAATGAGAGTTCTTGTTCAATGGCTACAGACCTTCATTGGGGAATGATGAAAAAGTTCTGGAGATAGATGGTGGTGATGGTTGCGCAACAATGTGAACGTACTTAATGCCACTGAGCTGTACACTCAAAAATGGTTAAAATGGTAAGTTTTGTATTAAGTATATCCTACCACAATAAAAACAAATAAAAATCTAGTGAGGAATTAGTCACTCACTAGACTCAGAAGGCACAATTTGAATGGAGTGAAACCAGCAACCCAGACAGTGTAACCTCTTCTTCCTGCTCACAAGGCTGGGATATTGAAATGTTTTGAGAATTAATTTTCCATTAAGACCCCTGAGCAGACATAATTAGAATGTCCCTCCCACCCCAGATGTAAATGAGTCTAAGAACTTAATAGCCATCGTTATCATTTACTGATGACCTGCCACGAGCCAGCGCTAAGCCCTCTACACAGGCATTTCATTAGAATGTAATTCAAGACCGTTGGGTTCCAACCCCAGCTTAACTCTCCCACCCCACTCTTCTCTGACTCTGTGCTCAACCCAGACAGAATCGTTTGCCTTTCCCCTGCAGCTCTATAAACACACACACACACACACACACACACACACACACACACACACACACGGCTTTTCTTGTTTTACATATGGTTCACAACCCTCTACATTTGGCCATCTCTGGATCGTCCTGCAGGCTTCAGCCTCAAGAGTTCAGCTTCCTCTGATTACCCCCTGGATCACAGCCTAAACCAGTGGTTCTTAAACCTGGATCCACATCAGAATCACTGGGGGGACTTGAAAATTATTGGTCCCCAAGCTACAGCCTAGAAATCTGATTTAACTGGTCAGTGGTGTGTCCAGGGTATTGGTATTTTTTTTTAACTCTCCAGGGAATTCTAATCAGTAGTCAAGGCAGACAACCACTGAGCTAAACTGAGTTACTTATTTTCCCTGAGCACTTGAGGCCCTTCATGCTTCAAACTGTCTTAGCCTGCATATTGCTTTATTGTAATCACTCATTAGCTTGGCCCTCTCCTTTGAACACAAGCTCCTTGAAGGCACGTTCAAGTTCACCATTGTATTCATAAGGCTGGAACAGCTCCTGACACATAGTAAGGGCTCAGTAACTACTTTGAGTTGCTTTCTTGAATTCATTTTGCACCCACTCTGCATGACAGGCCTTATCATCCCCAATTTAAAAATGAGTTCTCTGAGGCTCAGAGAGGGTAAGTCATTTACCCAAAGTCACACAGCAAGTGAGTGACAGAGCCAGGATTAGAACTTTGCCCTCTCTGACTGCAAAACTCTGTTCACTAAACTATAGTGCTTTCAGACTTCTTGAGTAAGTTGCTCATATTAAGTGAGTTGTTCCAACTGAATTAGAAATAAAGTCAAGACTGGAAACTATAAGTGTGCTGTGAATAACTGGATAAAATACATGCAAAAATCACTCAATTTCCTAAAGTTGTTGGGGACAAGCTTTTACATAATCTGGACCTTGGCTGAACAATCAGCCGCATGCTGCTGAAGAGGCTTCATTGCCATTCCCAAAGGAATATTCAGTTCTCAATAATTAGAACTCTCTTTTCTAGGACTCCAGATCCCATAAAACCTGAAATAGTTTTGATGCATTGAGTTTCTGAGCAAACAACAAACAAAACAAAACTAGTGAAAGAAAACTGTGAGATTGTAATGTCCACTACAACTTTCTTAGGCAACCACACCAGGTACCGCTGATAACCACTCACTCAATTCTAGGTACAACCTGTAATGCACATGTTCAAAATATAAAATGAGGGCTTCCATGTTTCCTGTGGCTACTCAGTCTCCGGCACAGTATTTGTTTTCCCCAAAAGGCAAACACTGCTGAGACCACCCCACTGCCTGACAAGAAAAGAATACCTGCATGGTACTAGATGTACCTGCGTGAAACTCTTATCCCAAATACAGGGCAGTCATTGACTTCTCGGACATGCTTACATCCTGAGATGAACTTCCATTGCTCAGGTTTCCCTGACTGCTCGGCTGCCAAGTGCAAAGTGGCCTAGGAGTGCCAGCTGCTTACTGCTCAGTACCCAGCACCACCTTTAATTAGGGAAAACTGGAAGTATATACAATAGTAAGTAAACATTTCTATGCGTGATTCAACCAGACGGTAAGCATAGAGTGTACAAGTCTGTGACTAAGAAAGTGAGTCAGGCCACAAAGCTAGGTTCATACATCTGTTCTGGCATGTTATGGGATGGACTGCTATACAATAAATCTTGACACGAATAAAAAGGACTTTTTCTTTTTAATATCTTTATTGGAGTATAATTGCTTTACATTGTTGTGTTAGTTTCTGCTGTATAACAAAGTGAATAAGTTATATTATACATATATCCCTGTATCCCCTCCCTCCCACCCTCCCTATCCCACCCCTCTAGGTGGTCACAAAGTACTGAGCTGATCTCCTTGTGCTATGTGGCTGCTTCCCACTAGCTATCTATTTTACATTTGGTAGTATATATAAGTCCATGCCACTCTCTCACTTCGTCCCAGTTTACCCTTCCCCCTCCCCGTGTCCTCAAGTCCATTCTCCATGTCTGCGTCTTTATTCCTGTCCTGCCCCTAGGTTCTTCAGAACCTTTTTTTTTTTAGATTCCATATATATGTGTTAGTATATGGTATTTGTTTCTCTCTTTCTGACTTACTTCACTCTGTATGAAAGACTCTAGGTCCATCCATCTCACTACAAATAACTCAATTTCGTGTATGTACCACATCTTCTTTATCCATTCATCTGTCAGTGGACACTTAGGTTGCTTCCATGTCCTGGCTATTGTAAATAGAACTGCAATGAACATTGTGGTACATGACTCTTTTTGAATTATGGTTTTCTCAGGGTATATGCCCAGTAGTGGGATTGCTGGGGCATATGGTAGTTCTATTTTTAGCTTTTTAAGGAAACTCCATAGTGGCTGCATCAATTTACATTCCCACCAACAGTGCAAGAGGGTTCCCTTTTCTCCACACCCTCTCCAGCATGTATTGTTTGTAGATTTTTTGATGATGGCCATTCTGAACTGTGTGAGGTGATATCTCATTGTAGTTTTGTTTTGCATTTCTCTAATGATTAGTGATACTGAGCAGCTTTTCATGTGTTTGTTGGCCATCTGTATGTCTTCTTTGGAGAAATGTCCATTTAGGTCTTCTGCCCATTTTTGGATTGGGTTGTTTGTTTTCTTGATATTGAGCTGTATGAGCTGCTTGTATAGTTTGGAGATTAATCCTTCGTCAGTTGCTTCATTTGCAAAAATCTTCTCCCATTCTGAGGGCTGTCTTTTTGTCTTGTTTATGGTTTCCTTTGCTGAGCAAAAGCTTTTAAGTTTCATTAGGTCCCATTTGTTTTTGTTTTTATTTCCATTTCTCTAGGAAGTGAGTCAAAAAGGATCTTGCTGTGATTTATGTCATAGAGTGTTCTGCCTATGTTTTCCTCTAAGAGTTTTTATAGAATCTGGCCTTACATTTACGTCTTTAATCCATTTTCAGTTTATTTTTGTGTATGGTGTTAGGGAGTGTTCTAATTTCATTCTTTTACATGTAGCTGTCCAGTTTTCCCAGCACCACTTATTGAAGAGGCTGTCTTTTCTCCATTGCGTACTCTTGCCTCCTTTATCAAAGATAAGGTGACCATATGTGCATGGGTTTATCTCTGGGCTTTCTATCCTGTCCCATTGATCTATATTTCTGTAAAAGGCCTTTTTAATTATCCTGGAAATCAGGAAGTTTCACAACTATCTCTCCAAGCTTGCCAGGGCAATCTTTTGGAACTTTATGGGAGACCTATATTTTTCACTGCTTCACTCCCTAGAAATAACTCAATGGACGAACTACAGGCGTTAGGAGCAGAGTTTTAGAGTCAGGGACTCTGAGTGTGATATTAATAAGTCCAACAGCTTATTAGTCTTAGACCCTGGAACAACTTTTAAAAGATCTTTTAGCTTTTTTCCTTAATCTGTGAAAGGGAATAACAATAACAGCTAATAGGGCTTCCCTAGTGGCACAGTGGTTGACAGTCCGCCTGCTGATGCAGGGGACACGGGTTTGTGCCCCGGCCCGGGAAGATCCCACATACCGCTGAGCGGCTGGGCCCGTGAGCCATGGCCGCTGAGCCTGCACATCCGGAGCCTGTGCTCCGCAACGGGAGAGGCCACATCAGTGAGAGGCCCGCGTATCACAAAAAAAAAAAAAAAGAAAGAAAGAAAAAAAAGAATAAAAGCTAATAGAGTTATGAGACTTAAATGAATTAAATATTACTGCAAGTAATATACTTATCACAAATCCAATTTTTTTAAAAGGTGTCCAGTAAATGGTAGTGTTTGATACTGTGAGTTACAGCTGTGTCAGTTCCTCTGCTCCTCTCCTACTTGGGCTTGGCTCTATCAATGGCCTCTTCTTGGCAGCTGGCTCTCTGGGGTCCCACAGAGCCTCGTGGCCATAGCCAACTCACTTACATTTCCTGCTCTAATATTCTAAGAGTCCATGGATGGCCAAGTGAGTTGCATAATCAAAGCAGCTCTAAAGTCAGAGGATGGTGAAATCACTCCAGCCTGAAGAGGCATGTGAAGGCTTGGTGCCGGAAATGGGACTTTTAAGTTAATTACTTTTTTAAAAGATTATTTATTTATTTATTTATTTTATTTATTTATTTTTGGCTGTGTCGGGTCTTAGTTGCGGCACACTGGATCTTCGTTGAGGCATGCGGGATCTTTTGTCGTGGCATGCAGACTTCTCTCCAGTTGTGGTGTGCGGGTTTTCTCTCTCTAGTTGTGGCGTGCAGGCTCCAGGGCACACAGGCTCTGTAGTTTGAGGCATGTGGGCTCTCTAGTTGAGGCGCACAAGCTCAGTAGTTGTGGTGCACGCAGGCTTAGTTGCCCCATGGCATGTGGGATCTTAGTTCCCTGACCAGGGATGGAACCCGTGTCCCCTGCATTGCAAGGCAGATTCTTTACCACTGGACCACCAGGGAAGTCCCTTAAGTTAATTATTTAATGTATTTATATCTTACCCCAATCCCAATATTGGTGGGGTGTTTTTAAAATGTACATAATCAATGGTGGAGATAAACAGTTGAGGGAATCAGAGGGTGGAGAGAATACAGCTAGGAAAAAACCAAGGCCAGCCATATGATTTCACTTGATCGTGTCCCAGACAATCTTGGGCTAAAGAGGGACAAGTCTGGCTATAAATGTTCTGTTACCAAAACAAAGAAGGAAAATACAATCAGTTGCAAAATTCATATATGTTAATATATGCCAGCCACTATTCTAAACATTTTACGTGTATTAACTCACTCAGTGGTCACAACCCTCTATGAATTAGGAGTCTGTTGTCACTGTTTACACAGACGAGAACCTGAGGCTCTGAAAGATTAAATAAGTGGCCCAGCGCTCACAAAGGCAGCACTGAAATTGGAACCATAATTGCCTGGGCTCACAGCCCAGGCTCTTCAAGACTAAGTAATGCTGTTTTGATAGATAACATAAAACTAGTATTAGCAAACCAGCAGTTTAGAGGATGCATTTCCCAACACTGAGCTCTGAGCCCTCATAAAGACAAAACAGTTTAACAAAGTACACTAGCATCCAGATTGGGGATTTCCCAGTTCAGTTCTTTTTTTTTTTTTAATTTGGGCAGTGGAAGAATATGATGTGCAGCTGGCAACCTCTGTTTCGCTTGTGTGTGTCAAGTAAGAACATTAAAACAACAGCTACCAAGGACTGTCAACATTATTTCATGAAATAAATGATACTTAAGCACGAAAGAGAAAGAGAGAGAAAGGAAAGAAAGAAAGAAAGGAAGGAAGGAAGGAAGGAAGGACGGAAGAAAGGAAGGAAGGAAGAGAAAGAAAAGGAAAGAAAGAGAAAAAGAAAGAAGAAGGAAAGAAAGAAAGAAAATCTAAAACAGGACCTTGTATTTAAATTTTGAATAAATTCAGCTTTCTGAAAAGCATACCTTGCCCATATCTTTCTCATTTGCTCTCTGGCAGGTGAAGAAATATCAGAGAATATCAATGATGCATGAACTAGCATTTAAGAACCACTGACAGCCTCCCCTGGGCATCTCTCTGTGACCCCAGAACACCAAGGACCCAAAAGCAGAACTGAGACTCCATCCTTCTCCTGGCTGGATTCCAGGAAGTTCTCAAAATTAAGTCTCTTAAGATTCAGAAGATGTGATCAGATCAAAAAATACAGAAAGTCTGTGAGGAGTGGTCAGAATAGGAGCCCTATATTTGTGGTTTTCACACAAGATGTGCATAGCACTCCCAAATAAGAGCACATGACTGCAATCTTTGAGATACGCCACAGTGACATTGAAGGCTGTAATTTCAGTCTTGAATGAAACTGATGACCATTACTTTAAAGAGAAGATAATACACTTAAATAAAATATAAGATTAACTCCAGGAACATTATTAGATTTTCCTGATGCTAACACATTGACATCATTTTTCTATTTTGTGTAGTAAAGAATTTGAGTTGCTTATAAATTTATGTTGAAACCCACTGGATGCTTTCAGAGGCTAAAGTGAGCAGCCCCACTTGTACAAGGAGTTGTATTTACAATACCTACTGTTCCTATATTTCCATTATAATGCAATTATCCTGTATGGGAAAAAATAAAGGTCACTGGGTTAATGGAGCTCACCTTCCTTTTTTAGTCCATAAATAATAAATCAAATATAATATTTAAAAAGAAAACCACATCCTGCACATCATTGTATTTCTGATGCTTTTTTTCATAGGACATTTGAGTACCGGCACTTACTATGGCCATAATTGTTACAGTCCATCAAGTTCCCACAGCACGGGTTCAGTAAAGAAGTACACAGCATGTGTCTATTAAATTGATATTTATCAATAGTAAAATGTTCACGAAATTTCCTATGACATTTTCAAATCAGATTATAGTACATTCCACTCTGAGTTCGAGGAGTGTATCACAGAATGATTTATCCTAGCAAATATACAGAAAATCTCATGAGCTTTATCTGCTAAGTATTGACAAAGATATCCATTTAAAACGTTCTAAACAAACACAGATTCAAGAGCATTCCTTTGCTTCCAGATGGCTTACCAACAGAACTTGTCAGTAGATAGTAGCCAGCGCTTGTGACCATGCTAAAAGTAATAAATGGCTCTAGGCAAGATTCTCCTGCCACTAGCTTCTTTAATGAAGAAATGAAGACTTTCCCGCCAGCTAAAGAGCTGAAAAGGGCTCTCAGCCCAGAAAAGCCTAATCAATGCTTTCACTTCAGGCTTCCCAAGGGATCAACTAAGCAATCGCTCCAGTACCTGGCACATCAAGATTTAAAGGCAGATTAGGAACACATGGCTTAAATAGTTTCGGAAAGCCATTTGTCTTGAGTAATGAATAATAATAAAAAAAACACACACAACTTACAGCAGCTGCTGTTGGATTACCAACACCCTGAAACTAATGCAATGTCTCATGAGATTTATCTGAGAAATATTTTTTAAATAATACGGGAATGATAGTACACCCCTGAGCCTGCTCTAAGAACTGTTAAACACTTGTAAATCACTTTCCAAAAATAATGAAAATGAAAAACTCTGCTTTGCGCTTGACACAGGCTTGTATAACAAAATGCACTTCAACTGCCAACCAAGAGAATCACACACAACTCCTGCCTCAGCAAGAATTTCAGCAGCATCACAGCACATCCCTGTGAATAAGCACTTTAAGTTCAAAGTATAAACCTAGCAATGAACCAGCCAACCATCTTCATTAACAATGCAGCAGTTATAAGCACACTGTTTTAAAGTTAATTTGAAGGGCATGTATCTATCAATAGCACATGATTGTTGTTATTATAATTAGTAACAACAAAAGTAACAACCACCACTCACTGAGTGTTGTTCTGCCAGGCACCGATCTATTATTTTATGTGCATTATCTATTTTAATCCCTGAAAAACCTTTATGGTCTGTGATAGGTGACAGAATATACCACCCCAAAATACACCAGTTTGGCATAAGAATTATTTAGAGCTAAAGACACTTAAAAATCAACATGTTAAGAAGGGCATTCTAATCTCCCTTTTCTTCCTGAAAATAGAATATTAAAAATTCCCATGTGAAAGATGCCCTCCTTGTACCAAGAGAAAAGAAACATTCTTCCATGGGCAGTCAAAGCCAAGAGAATTCTGCACAAACAGAACTTGTTAAAATAATTCTTATCTTCATTCAGCCTCCCCATGTATTTTAGTTACTTTCCCACAATTGCCTCTCTTTGTTCAGCCTTGTATAAAGTATTTAGATTTCGTCACTTCTTTGGGTTTTCATGTCATTATGAGGGCTCCTGTGTCATGTAAACCTTATGGAAATTTGTATGCTTTTCCGTTAATCTGTTTTATGTTAGTTTAATTTTCAGGCCTAGCTGAAAAACCCTAAGAGGATAGAGAGAAAATTTTGCCTCCTCTACATCTGTGATGGTTTGTTATCTAATTAAATCCACTGACCCATCAGCACAAAGCATTAAGATCTAACATTTTTCAAAAATATAGACACTTAATTTGCCTTAGTATTCATTCTCAATGTAAATATTTTTGGCTTTGAAATTTATCTAGGCTTCCCAAGAAAGTTTCCTTAAAATATTAATCATTTTGCCATCATCAAAATATCTACAAACAGTAAATGCTGGAGAGGGTGTGGAGAAAAGGGAACCCTCTTGCACTGTTGGTGGGAATGTAGATTGATACAGCCACTATGGAGAACAGTATGGAGGTTCCTTAAAAAACTACAAATAGAGCTACCATACGACCCAGCAATCCCACTACTGGGCATATACCCTGAGAAAACCATAATTCAAAAAGAGTCATGTACCACAATGTTCATTGCAGCTCTATTTACGATAGCCAGGACATGGAAGCAACCTAAGTGTCCACTGACAGATGAATGGATAAAGAATATGTGGCACATATATACAATGGAATATTACTCAGCCATAAAAAGAAACGAAATTGAGTTATTTGTAGTGAGGTGGATGGACCTAGGGTCTGTCATACAGAGTGAAGTAAGTCAGAAAGAGAAAAACAAATACCGTATGGTAACACACATATATGGAACCAAAAAAAAAAAAATAGGTTATGAAGAACCTAGGGGCAGGACAGGAATAAAGACGCAGACGTAGAGAATGGACTTGAGGACGCGGGGAGGGGGAAGGGTAAACTGGGACGAAGTGAGAGAGTGGCATGGACTTATATACACTACCAAATGTAAAATAGATAGCTAGTGGGAAGCAGCCACATAGCACAAGGAGATCAGCTCGGTGCTCTGTGACCACCTAGAGGGGTGAGCTAGGGAGGGTGGGAGGGAGACGCAAGAGGGAGGAGATATAGGGATATATGTATATGTATAGCTGATTCACTTTGTTATAAAGCAGAGACTAACACACATTGTAAAGCAATTATACTCCAATAAAGATGTTAAACAAAAAAACTAAAAAGAAACCAATTATTTTTTATGAATATCATCAAATACTTCTTTACTTATTACTAGAAGTTTTACACCTGTTCTACATAAAATTGAAGTAGGTCAATTTGCATTCGTTAACAGGCAAATTTCCTGAAAAATAAAAACAAATGCATATCTTGTAGAATAATTTCTGACATTCTTACAATGAAACTCTGGGAACGTGTGAAATTATAAGTATGCATCATTGTAAGCAAATGATTTTTTAAATAAAACTTGAGCTTATAGGATTAATAAATAACGACTGGCCTGGACTTTCACATGGTCTATCAGCCCCAGCAGGATTAATTTGTAGCCCCCAAACTACATTATAAAAACAGAAGCCCGGCTGAATGAGTTCTTAGTTTGGAATATTTATGTGCTAAAACAGCAGCATGATCTACAAACATGCACAAGGCTATATCCTAGCTCCACTCAACACTTTATTACTAAGAAAAGAGGGTGCTTTGTTCTGAAGACAGCAAACTTGGGGTGGAGATGCTGACCTGCATCCATGATGCTCAGTTAGGGGGGATGATGTTAGTGTAACTGTATACAAAAACTGTAACACTTTAATGATTATAATATTGAAAAGATTTAGCAGTAAAGAATCAAGGTGGGATTATCCTAGAGAAAGGAGAGTGGCAAGAATTTTAAATCTCTTTGCTTGAGCTGGAATATCCATCTTCTCCTGCCTTGGACATTGGCATTCCTAGTTCCCAGGCCTTCAGACTTGGACTGGGCCTCATACCACTGGCCCTTTGATTCTCAGGCCTTTGGAATCCAGTTGGGACTTACACCATTGGTCCCCCTGGTTCTCAGGCCTCTGGACTCGGACCATATTCCACCATTGGCTTTCCTAGTCCTCCAGTTTGTGGACGGCAGATTATAGGACTTCTCGGCCTCCATGAAAGTATAAGCCAATTCCTATAATAAATCTCCTCTTATACATATCTATATAATATATCCTATTGGTTCTGTTTCTCTGGAAAATGCTGACTAGTACAGATTTTGGCTGAGAAACACCAGTACAGATGATCTCCAGGTTTCCTCTCTTCAGTTGAAAAACCAATGGCTCTATTTAATCTGCACACAGTTGGGGCAGCACGGCAGAGTGAACAGAGCACTGAATTCAGGATTCTGCCCCCATTTCTGCCACTACTTGTGTCAACGTGAGCAATTCAGTGAACCACCCTGGTTCTCCATTCACTAAGGTGTAAAGTGAAAGGCTCTGTGTGGCTGACTTGTGAGGCTCCATCTAACACTACCAGTCGCTGATCCTGGGGAAGATCTTGGAGTCCACGGAGGATCATCAGGTTCTAAGAGTGCCTCCAAAGAGCCTCCAGCACTAGAAGGTCCATTCAGGCCCAGGCTGGCCAACCCTTAACCACTGCTCAACCTATCAAGAAATTTTTTACTCACCGATGACGATTCATAATTAATTTAACAGTGGGAATGCCATGGAAAAATCAGGTTTGATTTATTTCTTCTCTGCCCTTCTCATTGAATTTGTTACCAATAAAATATCTTGAATTCATCTCCTAATTAGTATTCCCACGATCAGTGCCCTGGTCCAGGGTCTGCTCACTGATCTCCCAACTGTTCTCCAATTCCATGCTGTCCCTTCTCTGATAATACAGCCCCACATCATCTCACCAGTCATCTATCTAAATGTTAATGTGATCCATCTCCCTCCCTAATTAAAAACCCTCAGTGAGCTCCAGTGCCTGTAGAATTAAGTCCAGACTCTTTAGCATTGTTTCCAATGTGGTATCTGACCTCAATCCCAGCAACTGCTCTCACCTCCCAAGATCTCTACACTTAGGGACTTTTGGATTCAAGGATCTCTAAATCCAATCTGCCCTTGGCCAAATATAGAAATGAAGCAAGTTTTACCATTACATACAAGCATCTTTTCTTAGCCTAAATCTTATCCCTTTTGCATAAAATCTTTTGGAAGCATAAATTTCTTTTAAGAATCAAAAAGAGCTCCTTGAATCAATAAATGTTTTGGTATAATTTCTCTATTTTTTAATACCACCCTGCCTCCCAAGCTACATGGTTTGTAACTCATTCATTTAACTTGTCAGTCATTCATATAGCAATCATTCGTGAATCTTCCTGTGTGTCCTGTACGTTGATAAACTATATAACAGGCTATATATTGGCTCTACAATGTTAAAGAAACATGTTTTTTCTGAGCACTTCAATTACTGAAATAATTTAATACTCAAGGACAATACTATAGCATACTATGTTAATTATTTTAATGCAATGACACATATAATTATTTTACATTTTAATCTAAAAAATGATGATGAGAGACTGAGAAATTAAGATAGTAGTTACCCCTATGAAGTCACCTTCTTCAAACTCACTTAAAATTTCAGAGTTGGTATTTTTGTTTGTGCTTGTATTACTTGACATGACCTTTAAATGTCCAGCAAGAACCAAGTAGTGTTCTAAGGGTATGTGTCCTTGTCTTAGAATCATACTTTCAGCTTCAAATCTGAGTAGAAAGAATATTAAAAACATCTCTTCTGTAAAATGGTAAGTCTGAAGTCATTATTGGCTAACAAAATCCTGTCAACTTCATCTGTAAAGAATTTTACTTTTTATTAAGAAGCAATTTTCATCCTCTTCTGGTAAAGACCTTGAAGCAGGGACCCTAGCCAACTTGTCCACAGCTATAGCATCAGAGCCTAGAATGGTGCTTGGCTCAGAACATAGACACTCAATGAATATATACTGAGTAGATTTATGAATAGGCAAAATAGGGGTGTCACACAACCACAGAACAGAAGGTCTCCCTACAAATTAATTCATTAGATGAGCCCTGCTACTTCACAAAATATAGGTATTTTTTAAAACTACTACTGCTGAATTCATGACGTAAGGCCAGATTTTTCACTTTCTGGGAGACATAAATTTGGTGTTGATTGGCGTTCCTTTTATCAAGACTTTTTTTAAGTACTATATTCAAGATCAGTTTTGCAAATCTGCTATTTCCCCTATTTATAGGTCTTTAGCCAGAAATAGCAGTTTGTCCACCCTTAATTTCTAGAAACAACCTACCTCTAGTAATAATACATGGTAAACTTTAATAGACATACAAACATGGAATATATAGCAATGATTTTAATTATTCAAAAGGAAGATATTTTATAAAGTATTGGGATTCTGCCCTACTTCAATAAGTTTGATGTTGTGAAGGAGAGTTAGAAGCAGGAAAACTCCCAACAAAACAACCATACAAGCTGATAAGTAAGCCTGTCACAGTTCCATAGATGCTGACAGAAGGCATGGGGCTCTTGAGTCAGAGACAAAGGACTTTACTAGTTGCAGCAAAAGGAGTAACAAGAGTATCAGTATTGTTGCACCAGTCCCCAAATCCCTCAAGGCAATGTGGGGGGCCCAGTGGAGCCCGCATATGCAGTGGGGTGAATCACAGGGGAGGATCCTGTGCATAGGGTATCCGCTGCTTTTATAACAGGCAGTAAGCAAGCTGGTTTGTCTGGAAGGCAACCAGGTGCCACGAAGAACAGCAATGCATTACTTTTCTCAGGACTGCCAGCTGCATAAACAATCCGAGAAATGGCCCAGGTAAAAGAACAGTCAAAGCCTTGGGATTTTAGCACATTCAGTAAGAAGTTTAGGCACACAAGAAGCTCCAAGCAGACTGTATCTCAACATACAGGGCATAATAATACAAATGAATGGAATTTTAAAATAAAGCTAGACGGTTACCTAAAGAATTATGATTCTAGTTCCAAAAGGAAAAAAATACAAGGAGAAGTTTTACAATGCTATTTTCACTGCCTTTGAGAAAAGGATTCACGAGATTACAATGTGAAGACTACTGACTTTCGATTATGTTAATAGCAATTTTTAAAAACCACTACTCAAACTCTGTAGACTTGAACAAAATATCAAAAATTCCTGAAGTAACTGCCACATCCCAGAAATATCCTCAAGATAATGATTAGTTTCTATGAACCAAGAATAGGAGAACAGTCAATAGGAGCACCGAGGAATCATGAGAATGAGGCCAGTAATAAGTATGTGATGGGAAAGGAAGGAGAAGGTGTGGGGAATTGAAAACTAATAAATTTAGGACAAGCACTTTAATGAATAAAGTCTGGAATTCAACACTCAATTGGATTTAAAGCATCACAGAAAGAGCAGGAGGATTCCACATTCTGTTTTCTCTCTGTTATACTGTGCAAGTGCAGATGAGAGCCAGTCATTCCCAGCCAGGTTTTGAAGTGCATCATTTGGCTGCCAGATGCCCATTATACTAATTGGATCACCAGTTTCCTCTATATCTCGTTGACACAAGGATTCCAGGGCTACCCATTTCTCCTGCAGCATTAAAATTTAAGAACGCCACACATACAGTAAACCATAAAATATTCAGATGGGCCTGTACTCTACTTTTGTATTATATTGTAACTCTGGAATGATTCTTCAACAGCCTACATGAGCGATGTGAAGGAATGACAATACTAAATAGGTTTCTCATGTTTAACATTTAATTTTATACTTCCGGAGCATCTGACACACTTGTGAGTATTTACAATTTGATTCAAATCATCATCTTCCTCAAGCATTGTTTTCTTGTTTAGTATATAGCTACAACTGTTCCAGCCTGACAAATATAGAAATCAGAGTACTTCTGTTAGGAACAGAAAAAGGAAGACTTAATACCCTCACAATCAAAAACTAAAATGTCCTCATTAATATACATATGGCTATACATGTATATTGTATATTGAACTCTAAGAAAAACCTATGAATATTATTATTTATAGATACACTGATTCATTTTGGTTTTATTCTCCATTTAAAAGGGTAAATTTGAATAAATATTAATATCACTCTTCACTGAATGACCTGGTGCTTAATAAAAGTAACTCCCCATTAAAATTTCTAGATATCCATGATTTTAAAAATGAGACTTCATGTTAATACTACATTATTTAACTTTTTCCAAGAAAGACTCACATACACAATGGATCTTGTATTAAGCAGGGTTCTGGGTTCCAGACAAAAGAATCCACTCTGATCGGTTTAAAGAAAGAAAGGATTTACTACAGGTACTAGATAGCTTATAGAATCTTTGGAAAGGTTAGTGAAATAGTTTCTAAGCCAAACTTACAGGAATAACTTTGATGAAAATGCTGGGCAGATCCCAGAACCACTTTGTCTCCACCACAGTCAGGAAACTGGGGCTACCACATCTAAACAAGGAATCCTGTGGGTTTTGCCAGTTCCTGCACCAGCAAAACGGATGTCCCATGTCCTACCCTTCCCTGCCCCATATATTAATTGCAAACCAAATGTCATGAAGATATATCTGTCAGAATCTAAACCTTGTACTGATACACTAAAAGAAAGTGAGGAGGGGCTGGAAAAGGCAGATTTTTGTTTTGGTTTGGTTAATATTCTATACTGAGATGGCAGGGTTTACATTATGGGGAAATATAAAAATGTAGCGCTTTTTCAAAAGATTTTGGGTAACCCAGATTGCAAATGTCAACTTCAACTTTATCATAAAATTCAGGGTACCTTATCTAATATATTTGGCATGTTTTTCCTCTTTCTAGACAAATAAGTAGACTGTTATAGTAGTCCAGTCATTTTTTTTATTGTTTTGGAATTTTGCTTATAAGTTTTGATCTTCATCCTATTTTCAATTCTAGTTTCCTTCAGGTTGGTTGAAAAATTCATCATTACATTACAGAGTTCAAAGCACAAACCCCAAATTATTACACATTTCTTTTGATCAATATTCAATTTGTAACATGTCTTTTGTCTTCAAAGTTTTGTTAAACTCTATTCACCATCTGCCACTGCTTATCTTAGGGGATTGCCAAGACCCAAATGGAATATTTTCGTGTCACTTACTCTTGATAGATTGTGGTCTGGCAAAGTTGAAGCTGTACTTCATTTGGCAAACTGTGTAATGACCTATTCTTCTTTAGACATAGTTGAAGCTTTTACAAAAAGAAGAAGAAAGAAAATAAATAAATAATAGCGTAGAAAAGAGCTAAAGGAAAAAGATTATGATGCTCTGCAATTAGCTCAGATCCCTTCAACGTTTCTGATAACCAAAACAAGAGTAGATTTTATGTGTTTCCCAAGGTCCAGCCATTTTTTATGTGATAGACATTGGTAATTAAAATCTTCCATATCTGGATTCATGAGAATTTGGTATGATCCTAACAGAGCAAAACTTTTCCTATGGAAGGGAAGGAGACACTGAGACACTGAGGAGATGGTCTTCCCCAGTACTCATGAAGCTCCATGGTGTTAGGCCCTCAACCTCTGTGAAGAAGTTGGTAAGGAATCCTTCAGAACCTAGCTTGCCCAGCAAAACAGTTAGGACAAACCAAGGACCAGAAAAGTAAAATCTGATGGTGTCCAGGAATCCTTTACTGGAAGACTTTGAGGTAAAAAGTTCAAGCATGCCTTTTTTTCCTTTTCCAAAGTATTAGGTTTTAATACGCATTAATATTGCATCTGCCTGCTATCACTGAGAAAGAACTGTGAGGTGGCTACTAAATCTTTAAAATGTTTGCATTTCTAAAAGGTCTGAAAACAAAGATATGTTCATAACCCCTACCTCACACCATATACAAAGATTAACTCAAAAAGTGGATCAATGATGTAAATATAAGATCCAAAAATATTAAACCAGAAAATATAGGGGTAAACCTTCATGACCTTGGATTTGGTAATAGATTCTTAGATATAACACACAAGCAGCAATAGAAAAAATAAACTGGACTTCATCCAAACTTAAAACTTTTTGCATCAAAGGACATTATCAAAGAAAATGAAAAGAAAACCAACATATAGAATGGGAGAAAATATTTGCAAGTCACATATTTGACAAGGATTTAATACCCAGAATATATAAAGAACTCCCAACTCGGTAACTAAAAGACAAACAGGCCAATTTTAAAATGGGCAGTGGACTTGAATAGGTGTTTCTCCAAAGAAGATATACAAACGGCCATGAAATGATACATGAAAAGATGCTTAACCACCTTGGGAAATGCAGATCAAACACAGAATGAGATACCACTTCACACCTACTAGCACAGCAGTAATAATAATAGCAGTAGTAATAGTAGAAAATAACAAGTATTGATGAGGATGTGGAGAAATTGGAACCCTTGGGCATTGTTGGTGGGAATGCAATTGGTGCAGCTACTGTGGAAAACAATATGGCAATTACTCAAAAAGCTACAGAATTATCATACGACCCAGCAATTCCACTCTTAGGTAACCCCTTCCTTGACACCTAATTCCTGGCAACCACTAATTGTTTTCTCTCCCTACAGTTTTACCATCCACAGTATCATATAAATAGAATCAGACAATGCATTACTTTTTGTGTCTGGCTTAGCAAAATGCATTTAAGATCATCCGTGTCTTGTATGAATCAACAGTTTGTTCCTTTTTATTGTTCAGTTGTATTTCATTGTATGGCTATATCAGTTTGTTTATCCATTCACCTGTTGAAGGATATTTATAAGGATGATCCTTAAATTTCCCTTTTCATTACTAAATAATTAAAATTCCATTTAATTCCTAAATGGGTATAGTTTTGTGTTAATATTTTATTTTAATTTTTTGAAATTTGGTGTTTATGATGTACAGACTTAATTTAGTATTTAAAAAAACACTTGACTAACTAAAAGGCCTCATTTTCTGACCTGCTAGGTAAGTTTTCTGCAAAGGCAATTTGATTAAAAATTTTGAAATTTTAGGGTGCTTAAAACCTTAAGTATCAACTTCTACATGTTATGACCATATCTTTTAAATTTTTTATGACATTTTAACCATTTTTAAGTGTGCATTTCAATGGCATTAATTACATTCACGCTGTTGTGCAACCATCACCACTGTTTCCAAATCTTTTCCATCACCCCATAGAGAAACTCTGTAACTATTAAGTAATGACTCTCCATAAGCCCTCACCCCAGCCCCTGGCAAGCACTGTTGTACTCTCTGCTTCTGAGTTTGACTACTCTAGATACCTCATGTCAGTGGAATCATGTAGTATTTGTCATTCTGTGACTGGCTTATTTCACTTAACATAATGTCCTCAAGGTCATCCATACGATTATGTGTATCAGAACTGTCATTCCTTTTGAAGGCTAAATAACTTTCCACTAGACAGATACACTACAACTTATTTATCCACTCATTTGTCGATGGGCATTTAGATTATTTCCACATCTTGGCTATTGTAAATAATGCTACAATGAACCCAGGAGTGTTGATATCTCTTTGAGGTCTTGATTTTAATTCTTTTGGAAAAATATCAGAAGTGAGACTGTTTGATCATAGAGTAGTTCTATTTTTAATTTTTTGAGGAACCTCCATACTGTTTTCTACAGTGGTTACACCATTTTACATTCCCACCAACAGTATACAAGGATTCTAATTTTTCCACATCCTTGCCAACACTTGTTGTCTTTTGAATTTTTGATAATAGCCATCCTAACAGGTGTGAGGTGATAGCTTATTGTGGTTTAATTTGCATTTTCCTGACCTTAAGCATCTTTTCATTTGCCTGTTGGTTTTTTGTATGTCTTCTTTGGAGAAATGTCTATTGAGTTCCTTTGCCCATTTTTTAATCTGGTTATTTGTTTTTTTGCTATTGTGCTGTTGCAGTTTCTTACATATTTTGGATATTAAGCCCTTATCAGATAAATGGTTTGCAAATATTATCTCTCATTCCATTGGTTGCCTTTCTATTTTGTTGATTATTTCCTTTGATGTGCAGAAGACTCTTAGTTAGATGTAGTCCCACTTGTTTATGTTTTTTTTTTTTTTTGGCCGCACTGCACCACATGTGGCTCTTAGTTCCCCAATCAGGGATAACCCGTGCCCCCTGCAATGGAAGCGCGGAGTCCTAACCACTGGGCTGCCGGGGAAGTTCCAAGTCCCACTTGTCTATTTTTGCTTTTGTTGCCTGAGCTTCTGTCATATCAATGAAATAATTGATAAGATCACTGTCACAATGGATGTCCCCTTCACAATAGCATCAAAAAGAAAATATTTAGGAATAAAGTTAACTAGGGAGGTAAAAGATCTGTACACTAAAAACTATAAAACATTGATGAAAGGAATTAAAGAAGACACAAACAAATGGAAAGACATCTCATGTTCATGGACTGGAAGACTTAATATTGGTTAAATGTCCATACTACACAATCTACAGATTCAATCAATCCCTATCAACTTCCAACAGCTTTTTTTTTCAGAAATAGAAAAAACATTCTAAAATTCATATGGAACCACAAAGGACAGCGAATTGCCAAAACGATCTTGAGAAGGAAGAACAAAGCTGGAAATATCACACTTCTTGATTTCAAAATATATTACAAAGTTACAGTAATTAAAACAGTATGGTACTGGCATAAAGACAGATATAGATCAATTGAACAAAATAGAGAGCCCAGAAATGAATCCACACATGTACGGTCAACTGATCTTCAACAAGGGTGCCAAGAATGCACAATGGGGAGAGGACAGTCTCTCCAACAAATGGTACTGTACAACAGATAATGACAGTCAGGTCTGTATCTGTGGGAGAAACACGTTTCAAACGAGCAAAGGAGGAATGCTAGAATAAATCCTATGGTAACAGGCTGAAGTTAGAGACATCCATTTGAACTAATGTTTATTTTAATATATATACAGATGGATATATACAGAAATGAATATAGATAAATGGGTTAATATACTACAAACACTTGCCAGCTCTATGCACTAAGAGGGCCTAGAAGTAATGACTCTCCAGTTGTAACAAGAACAACTAGTGGACAGGTTTTGGTTTCTAAATACCATTCTCCAATAAAAGGAACTATACTTCTTAAAGAATGGCTGGTTCTTAGGCCAGGGCACAGAAAATACAAGATAAGCCTGGAGAATCTTACAGTGCCAGAAAGTAAGTTGGTGATAATAATTATTATTATAAATGAAATAAAAATAAAATAAATAAAAGACATGGGTCTGTCAAATGGACACATGAGCCACCCTTAAGAGGTCCTGATACCCAGAGGTGGAATAATTTAAGCAATATAATAAACGATGATAATAAAGAATTATAACCCAAAGAATAAAATAAATATCCATATGGCAATAAATATCTATGAGACCATCTGATATAAATATACAAGTGAATGAATGAATGAATAAATGAAAAGAGGCAATTCTTCCTTTCAGAAGAATTATAAATGCAAAAAGAATGAGGAAAACCGAGCATCACCACTAGAGTACCAAAGTAATAATTGCTGCAGGGAAGATCCACTGATGAATGCTAAAATTAGTGAGAGAAACAGGTTATCCACATTGCCTCCAAGTATCTCCCATAAAATATTAATAACTGTGGAGGTTTAACATATGCCTACAATTTCTTAAATATTCCTCCATCCAGAAGATGGACCTTAATTCCCCTGGACTGGGCTGGACTTAGTAACTCACTTCCAAAGGACAGAATATGGAAAGGGGAAATGGTAACTTTCCATGGAGAATCCTGGCAGATATTACCTTAGCCAACTAATCAAGGATAACATCGCCAGTAATAAGACATTAATGTCATGCACCCAAAATCTATAACTTCAGTCTGATCATGAGAAAAAAAAAAGTAAACCCAAACTGAAGGACATTCTACAAAACATCTAACCAGTACACCTCAAAACTGTCAATGTAATGAAAGACAAGGAAAAAAATGAGGAACTATCACAGATTGAAGGAGAGTAAGGACACATGAAAACTAAAAGCACTGTGGTCTCCTGACTTGAATCCTGGAACAGAAAAAAAGACAGTGGAAGCACTGGGGAAATCTAAATAGTCTGTAGTTTAATTTACAGTATTTGTTGAACCAATCTTAATTTCTTAGTTTTGGTCATTGTTCCATGGCTACGTGAGATGTTAACATCTGGGGAGACTGGGCAGAGAGTATACCAGAATTATCTGTACTATCTCTGCAATTCTTCTGTAAGCCTAAAATTATCAACATAAAAAGTTTAAAAATTTTTTAGCTTCAGCTAAACACAGTAATTTGAAATAAATGGGTCTCAATCCCAGGTAACTGAAGCCCAAAATAAAAGCAAATCAGCTGTATCCAGTTATTACTATTCACCCATGCAATCTGAATGTCCAAGTTTTCCAACTAAAATCTCTCATAGAATGCCTATGATTCATAAAGAGTAAATATCTATGTTTACACCTTCAGGAACACAATTCTGTATTTAAATCAGATTCTGTAAGAAAGATAAATTGAACTTAAATCATGTTTGTTTATACTCCTTTTTCCAAATTGTAAATTCACTGCTAAGTCGAGGACTGTCTGTAACCAGACAAGAATTTCAGCTCGTTATTACAAGAACTTACATGGCTATGATACCAGTGTTGGAATCTCCTGGACTAAAATGATATAGGTGGATTCAAGACAATGTCATAGGCACAGAAAACAGTGACTTTTAGAAACGTCTGATGCCAAAGATGATGAATACTTGTAATATAGCACTTTATTTTTTAGGATACTCTGAAATGCTTTATACCTTAAAATGTTTAAAATCAATATCTCTTTTTACTTTAGAGCTGGTTTACAAAACATCCTTTAGAGGCTAAAAAACAACAAATGTAAATCCAATTTACCTAAGTATATTAAAATTTTAATAGAAGTAGAGAAGGTCCACCTAATATCTTAGGAACAGAAATTCACAGCTACATAATGGATTGCTTTGAAGTTTGTTCAAAGATTAGTAAATTAAAGTTACAGAAAACATTTTAATAGGCTTAAATAAATTTATTTATATTCAAAATCAATGATTTATCTTAAACATATACCTCAAACATAACACACAGTAGGAACTCAATGATCAGTATTTCTTTAATTGATATACAAAATAAATGAAAGACTGCTTCACTAGACCAAAAGAAAATATAAATATTACAACCATCTTTATTTAATCCCATTTTGTTTTCTAAAACCGTAAAATTGGGCTTCCCTGGTGGCGCAGTGGTTGAGAATCTGCCTGCTAATGCAGGGGACACGGGTTCGAGCCCTGGTCTGGGAAGATCCCACATGCCGCGGAGCAACTAGGCCCGTGAGCCACAGCTACTGAGCCTGCGCGTCTGGAGCCTGTGCTCCGCAACAAGAGAGGCCGCGATAGTGAGAGGCCCGCGCACCGCGATGAAGAGTGGCCCCCACTTGCCACAACTAGAGAAAGCCCTCGCACAGAAACGAAGATCCAACACAACAAAAATAAATTAATTAATTAATAAACTCCTACCCCCAACATCTTCTTTAAAAATAAATAAATAAATAAAACCGTAAAATTAAGGCAAGGATTAGGAGAGTATAAGTGTAAGAAAAATAATTTGGCATGATGTTTTCATAGTGTTAACCTGTATTCGCTTAAAATTATAGAAGAAAAGCACTATTAATAACATTGGAATAATCATTATCAGAAAAAAAACTTTTTAAATTTCTTTACCTTTCTGAGATTTTCTTGGCTTCTTTGCTTAGGCTGAATGAACAACAATGTTTTCAGCTTTCCAAATTCTTTGCTCTGTAAAACAAAGTGTATTTACATTAAATGCATCCCACTTGTCCCCAAGGATACAACTTCTTCTAAAAATCTGGAAAGCATTTATAGCCTGGGTAACATAGAGTGTTATATTTATGTAATAGTGACTTCTAACTTTGCAGGAAAACTTTGTTGAAATAACTTTAAGAAACAGATTTACTTAAAACAACTAAAGCACCAAGCATGGAATTCACTGGTCATATTATAGATAGACAAGTTTGATTCTAACTAACAGGACCATTATAGCAAGTTGAGAGTTGTTTGCTTGTTACAAGTCACCCCATGAATGTAACTTACTCTCATGTCAGCTCAGTTGAATAGAGATCACATTCACCAAACAGACTCCATGAACCTACACCAAAGTATCAAGAGTAACTTTCCTTTTTATCTAGGGAATTCAGTTTCAAAACAGTGTTACTGACTGAGGGCTACACTCTAAGGTGAAACACAACTCAGTTTAGTTAAGTTTATTTATCCCAATACAGCATCTTGCCTTAACTTTTTATTCCAGGTCTTAGGCATCAACATGAAAAAGCATGACCTCCAGCCAAATCTTGATATCTATTTACTCTTCATATCGCATAGGCAATGATGAGAAACTGAATATAGATCTAAGATACTCCTAGACATATTCTGATAGCTTGTTTGTTCTTATTAATAGTAATAATAACAATTTATCGAGCATTTATTATGTATCAGGCACTGTTTCAAGTACTTTACGTCCATTAACTCATAAAAGCAGTTTATATTTTTTGACTTCCTATATAAGGAAGAAACCCTCTGGCTGTTTAACATGACCTGTCAATGACACAGGGAATATGCTGACTTAATTCTTCTGGTTTGTAGTAGCTATTTTTAAAATGGAATGAATGACAACACTACTACAGTCTACCCAAGCAATATAGCAGAGATGATGCAACACATAATCCTTAAATCAAGGAACTGTGCTTCACTACATCTCCTGCCTACGCTGGAAACTACACTGCACAGTGTGACGCACTTCCATCTTGGCTGGCACTGTTCTAACGGGATCTAGTAATATTATTCATCTGTGCTCATGAAAAGTGAATTTTTACCCATAATGTACTCATACAAATGCCAGCAACAAGAAGAAATTACTGATAGGATTAACATATAACAATTTAATTGTGCCAAATTAAAAAAAGAAAACAGAGGCAAGTGAGTTGTTTCATTTGATGTCAATATATTCACCAAATATATATAAGAATTTAACTCTATTAAGCATAATAAACTGTAATTTGGGGAATTAACTTTAACTCTGTGATAGATAGAATACATATAAGTTCAAATTACTTTTAATACTGAATATATTAAAATTTAAAACTGGCCTACAAAACACATATCATTATGAAAAGAGCTAATACATTCACATGCATATAAAGAATGGAGGGAAATACACCAGAATGTCATAATTGATGATCTGTCCCCCTGGGTATAGAATTTTTAGTCATTTTTATTTTCTTCTTAATCTTTTTAAAACCCAAATTTCCTACACTTAACCTGTATTACTTTTATTTCAAGTTTTAAAAAATAGCTCAATTTTTTTCTGATTATGAAAATAATTTATTTACATTTAAAACTGAAAATCTATTGAAATCCTACCAACCATAGTTATATTTTGATGCATTCTAGAGCTCTGTGTCTCTGTTTCTGTGTGTGTATATGAATATATATTCACATATATACATATCTACACACTAAAGAAACATAATTTTATAAAAATAAAATTATACTATTCTGTTTTTTTGGCTTGATTTTTTTTCTTCAGTGACATACTATTTACTTCTTTCCACATGTACACAGTTACTTTTAATAGCTGCATTGTACTCCATTATATAATTTATCAATTACCCCTCAGAACCCAGTTTAGACATCACTTAAGAAGCAAAGCGAGAGAGAGGCATGGACATATATACACTACCAAACATAAGGTAGATAGCTAGTGGGAAGCAGCTGCATAGCACAGGGAGATCAGCTCGGTGCTTTGTGACCGCCTGGAGGGGTGGGATAGGGAGGGTGGGAGGGAGGGAGACGCAAGAGGGAAGAGATATAGGAACATATGTATATGTATAACTGATTCACTTTGTTATAAAGCAGAAACTAACACACCATTGTAAAGCAATTATACCCCAATAAAGATGTTAAAAATAATAATAAATTATAAGGCGCTTCCAAAAAACAAAAAATTAGTAGGAATGACAAAATTAACGTTAGTTGGCCAAAACTATAAACTGGTAAAGTCTTTCCAGAAAACAAGCATAAGAGGGCTTCCCTGGTGGCGCAATGGTTAAGAATCCGCATGCCAATGCAGGGGACACGGGTTTGATCCCTGGTCTGGGAAGATCCCACATGCCGTGGAGCAGCTAAGCCTTAGTGTCACAACTACTGAGCCTGTGCTCTAGAGCCCACGAGCCGCAACTGCTGAGCCCACACGCCGCAACTACTGGAGCCCACACGCCGCAACTACTGAAGCCCACGCGCCTAGAGCCCATGCTCCGCAACAAGAGAAGCCACTGCAATGAGAAGCCTGCTCACCGCAATGAAGAATAGCTCCCGCTTGCTGCAACTAGAGAAAGCCCACATGCAGCAATGAAGATAAAAATAAAACAGAGCCAAAATACAGCCAAAAATAAAAATAAATTTTTTTAAAAAAGAAGCTTTCACTTCCTCCCAAGTCTGGGTTCAGCTCCCCTCAGATGCATTTCAACCACAATCTATCTCTCAACACTGCACTCAATGAATGTCTAGCTGACTGTCTTCTTTCCTAAACCATAAGGGACCGTCTATGTCTGATTAAATGTTGTAGCCCCATACCTACTATAGTGCCCAATAAATAGCTGTTGAAATATAAGTTGCTTCCTTTTTTAAAATAAAAATACAATAATAGAATCAACATTCCTGCACACACAAATTTGTGCACTTATCCAATTATTCCCATGGCATAAATTTCTAAAACTGGAGTTGCAGAGACAGAGGTATGCACATTTTGAATTATAATAAATATTGCCAAATTGCCCTCCAAAATCCTTGTAGAAATTTACATTCCCACCATCAATGGATAAAAGTGTCTATTTTTTTGTATCTTTTAAATACTGAGTATTGTCACTCTTTTTAAAACCTTCAGAGTGATATCATTATCATTTGTCACTTTCACAATTAGAAAAAAAATTAAGACATTACAGGTTTTGCTATTCTTAAAACTAGATAGCTATTAATTAGGATGCAGTTAAAAAATACTAACCAAGTTATATTTAGGATAATTGCTCATGCTGAATAAAAGTTCATTAGCCAAATGATTCTTTATGTTCAAGTAAAACAGTGCCCATCCTTTTGCTCAACTCTTTTCAAGGTACCTGAAGGAGAGACGATATAAATATACAGAAAATGTATATGATAAGTACTTACTTGATAGAGAAAACGTGCAGGAAAACCAGCTAACGTGGAGATGAACTGACTGGAGTAGAACATACATAGAACATCCTTAATGTGCAAGTTAGGACGCGGGGAAAAACTCTAAGGTATGGATTCAAAAAACAAGATGAAATTGGGAACTTACTGTGGAGGTGTATATGTTGCTCTGACAAATGAAGCTGAAAGATGTTGTCTTGCTGTTCTAGAATTGCATTCCCAAAAGCTTATTGTCACTGTCCACAAGAATGCTTACCAGTACCCCAAACTCAGTGTGTCCAAAAGAAAACTCATATTCTTCCTCTCTTCCCCGCAGAACACTTAGTTAATTTTGGATCCAGGCCATGATGTTATATCTAGACTTGTGCAATACGTAAACATGGCTCATACAAACTGAGATGTGCTGTAAGTATTCACTGGACTTCAAAGACTTAGTATAAAACAGGATGTAAAATATCTCATTATAATTTTTATATAGATTACTTGTTGAAATGATCATATTTTGGAAATACTGAGTTGAAAATATATTATTAAAAAATAATTTCACCTGTTTTTCCCCTCCCCTTTTTTTAAAAATGTGGCCACTGGAAATTTAAAGTTACATGTGTGGCTCACATTATTATATTTCTATTGGACAGCAATGACCTACACCACTGAGATCTAGACCACTGAGATCAAGGGCTAGATTATGAAGCCAACTATCCATTGTTGTGCTCTAAGAATTCCAGAAAGGAGCAAAGAAGTGAGAGGAGGAAGGAGCTAGCTGTGAACTGGGTTTGGCTGGAATTTTGTGGAGTCAAAGAAGGGGATTTCCAGGCATGGGAGAAAGGACCATAAAGCAAAGATGAGAAAACTAGGTTCTAAATGCCAGATTTTCTAGACCTATGGCTCTAGAAACTATGGCTCTTATCTCTCTGCTCCTTCTGCCAGAGCCTTCAGTAGTGCCTCAGAACACTCTAATCACGTCTGAGCTGGACTACGAGGTAGCAAGCTTGAGCCAAAGGGTTAAAATGGGAAAGTATGTCTCCTGTATCCAGGAGCTGCCAATAAGAGAACCAAGAGGACAATGAACTGGAAGGGCAGAAATCAGCTGGCCAACTCCCCCCGCCTCCCATGCCCTGCCACCCAGGAGATTCTTTTTCCAGTGTCAGCCTGGGAGTTCTGAGTCTGGGTGGAGAGTTTTGTTTGTATGTTTTTATTTTGGTTGTGCATTTCAAAGATGGCATCACTCCCTCACAGAGCCTCCTTTAACCTATAACAAAACCCCAGGCTGTCCCAATCCCAAAGTTTGCCTGAACCTCATAAGAATTTGCCACATGCTACGGAATCTGTGCCTTGGATGTCAAAGCTGTCATCAGCGTCCAGCTTTGTATCCATCTCCTTTCCAATAAGCAGATGGCAGCCTGGCCCCAGTTACTTCAACTTCACTCATGTTCTTACCCCATGGAAATCCCTGCATGCCTTGTGCTCAGGCATGCCCAACTACTGAACACCTGAAGCTCAGGACCTTTTTCAACCTTATGTTACTAAAACAAAAAGCAGTGGTTGCCTGGAGCCAGAAAGGGGCTGAAGAAACTTTGGGGAGTGATGCATATTTTCACTATTTTGATTGTGGTGATGGTTTATCAGTATACACATATATTATCAAAATATGCACCTTCATTATATCAATTATACCTCCATAAAGCTGTTAAAAACAGTATTAACATGTTTCCTTCTCATAATCAGTTTCATCAATCAAGAAATTAATGAATAAATACTTATCTATCACCTACTCTGGCTATCTCCATCCCTGGTAGAAATAGTGTTTTCTTGGCCAAACAGCATCTAATAGAAGCCATTCTAGTATTTCCTTTACTTAAATAAAGTAGTATTTTAGCAGCATAGCTTCCTTAATGTATTTCATTGCATTAACCAGAGGAAAAACTCATCTGAAATATGTTCGAAACTAGTGGGTTGTCTTTCCACAGAATTATCTCTAGGGAATTAAAAATAAAACTCTGAAAACTTCACAATCCAGTACAGGCATACCTCATTTTATTGTGCATCACAGACACTGCATTTTGTTTTGCTTTTATAGATTGAAGGCTTGTGGCAACCCTGCATTGAGCAAGTCTATCAGCAAAAAGATCACGACTTACTGAAGGCTCAGATGATGGTTAGCATTTTTAGCAATAAAGCACTTTTAAATTAAGATATGTATATTTTTTAGATATAATGTTATTGCACACTTAATAGACAACAGTGTAGTGTAAACATAACTCTTACATGCACTGGGAAACAAAAAAAAATCATGTGAATCACTTCACTGTGATATTTGATTTATTGCAGTGGTCTGGAACCAAACCTGAGGTATGCCTGTGGAGCACAGTAGCTGTCCTACGTTGGGTTTCACAGAAGCCTGAGATGGGGATTCTTGTGCTAGTGATCTGAGGTTCTCAGGTGAAAGCTATAAGGAAATGGGGCATGCAAGACAGGGAAAGGGAAGAAGCAAAGCAAAGATGTGGGTGCCGCTGCAGTCCACCCCAGCCTGATCCCACAAGCAACTGTGGAGCAGGAATGACACTGCCAACCAGTTCCCCCTGGAGCAGGAAGGAGCCCTCCTAGCAATCATCCTTTAGCTACAGACCACACCTGAAAGCCTTGGGGTGTAACCACCTGTGCATGTCCTGGAAAGGCAGCTTCCATCAGCGAGGGCAGTTCTTGAGAGAAGGTACAACTGTGAGCTGTTGGCAGCCTATACTCATAGCAGCTGGAGAATGAGGGCACCTACCCACCTGAAAAACCCAGTGTTTCCGTTTCCTCGTCTGTAAAATGGGACTAACGACATCAGCTACTTCATACGCTTAGAATCACACATAGCACATGCTCAATAAATATGTTATTGCTGCTGTTGTGTCTTCAGAGATGTCCACAGTGGGCGTCTCACTGCCCAGGTATAATCCAAACGCCCTACACAGCTGCACACCCAGGAGAGATTTTTGCCCCAACATTACTTAATTAAAGGCAATCTAAAGATTTCACATTTAGGTGACTCCCTAGATAAACATATCCATTTTATCTGACATTTTCCCCAAGTTCAAAATCAAGCAAGGATAACCTTTTCTGTTTCTCTTTAAAGAGTGGGAATGGTGCTATCTCAATATCAGCTGCTTTTTTAAAAATAATTTATGTCTATATTCATTTATTTTTGGCTGCATTGGGTCTTCACTGCTGGGCGCATGCGGGCTTTCTCTAGTTGTGGTGAGCGGGGGCTACTCTTCGTTGCGGTGCGCAGGCTTCTCATTGCAGTGGCTTCTCTTGTTGCGGAGCATGGGCTCGAGGCACATGGGCTTCAGTAGTTGTGGCACATGGGCTCAGTAGTTGTGGCTCACAGTCTCTAGAGAGCAGGCTCAGTAGTTGTGGTGCACGGGCTTGGTTGCTCCGCGGCACATGGGATCTTCCCAGACCTGGGCTCCAACCCGTGTCCCCTGCATTGGCAGGCGGATTCTTAACCACTGCGCCACCAGGGAAGCCCCACATCAGCTGCTTTTCACTTCTGTGGGAGATCCTCAGTAAATGGTCTTCATTTAGAGTGTGATAGGAAAACCAAAACCAAAACCAAAACCCCTCTCTCACCTATGCTGCGTGACCCCAATCATGAAACCAGTCTTCCTCAAGCAACAGAGTTCCCACAGGTACACCCCATACTTGGAGCAACACTGAAAGTCCCAGGGGCTAATTCTCTGGTTCTTGCATTCTCCAGAAGCAAATACATAGAAAATTTACTCTTCCCCTGGTTCTCTCTCCTAGTTTTGGAAACCAAATTGACATCTCTTACTCACAGCTGACTAAAGAAAGTGGGATGGGTCAGTGGCGACTAGACTCGGTTCCCAGGAGAGGGAAGGAATGCCCGCGAATTCGAGGAAGGGGCGGGCCTCGCTGAGGTGGCTGGCTCGCCTCGGCTCCGCGGCTTTTGGGAATGAGCACACCAAGGGAAGCCCTCGCGGGAGAGGCGGACCTGGCCGCTGCGGACAGGCCCCTGGGCGGCTGTTACCTTTTCTTGCACTGGGTCAATCCGCAGACGTGCGCCAGGATCCGGGCCGCCCGCAGGAGCCTTCCCCTAGCCCCCGACGGGCGCGGTCGGGAGGAGTCGGCGGGGCTCGGAAGCCCGGCCATGGCCGCGGGAGAGCCTTGGGCCTCCCCTTCCCCTGGACACCGTGGGCTCCGCTCCCTACCGGGAGGCGGCGAGGGCGAAGGGCGAGGGGCGAGGGGCGGGGTCCGGGGAGGACACGCAAACCTTCCGCTGCGGCAGGAACAGAAACGGGTGCGTGGAGGTGGGGAAAAGTGAACTTTTATTTTTATATTGAAACTAATGAGGCTAAGCTGTGGAAGTAAGTGTAACATACGCATGCGTTCTTAGAATAATACATGACTTTAAAATAAATTCAGCGAAGGGGAGGGAGACCCTCGGGGTAGCGATCTGCAGGGAGGCGCCCTCGAGGGCAAGGTTGAGAAATGCTGTCACCTACCCGGATACTTCTTTCTGCAAACGAGTTCTTGCCTCTTGTTGCACGCCCTGAGCCCGGATCCAGGAGGCGCCCTGTCCCGCGCTGGGCGTGGAGCTTCCCCGCGGCGAGCCCCTCTGCGAAGAGGACCGCAAATCCACCTCCTGACCCTGCGGTCAAACTCGTTTACTGAAACATCGTGAGACCTGCTGCATCTGGGCCTTCTTGGCAAAAACTGTAAGGACGGGCTTTAAACAACCACGAGCAGAACTTGAGGGAACTTGGGCAGTGAAAGCCAAGAGACTGGCTGTAGTGTAGATGGTACTGACGGCTTAAAGGGCCCTAGGAGGTCTTTTACTAGGCCGATTTATGTGATTGCCCGTTTGGGTGGGGCAACTTAACAGCAGAATAGCCCCGTTTGCTTTAAGTTTCCTGGGAAACGAAGTTAAATACACTTTGGTTGTTTTCAAGTACTTACAATTTCGTCAAACACCTGCAATTTCGTCAGACACCTGCCATGTAACAGGTTCCTTCCATTACAAAGGCCTCAAAACGGAATTATGCCAGTAATATATGGAATCTCTCTACAGCAATGTTCTGTTGGGAGAAAATACAAATGTAGAAGAAGATTGCCTTTTTATGTTTTCTTGGAGAGAAAAAATAACTTTACATTGTCTTTTCAGAGACCCTCAAGAGTGGAGGGTCCTAGGAGAGAAACAGTGCATTGGAATTAACCTACAATTCTCCTGCTGTGTCTTTCTTCTGTGTTTCTCCTTTGCTACTCACACAAAACACTTCACCTCTGGACACCAAGTATATGGAGGTTTTTCCCACACCAAGCAATTCCCTACCTCACCAGCTGAGTACCCTACAATTTAACTCAAATCTAACACTATCTACCTGGAGACAATGTCAGATCCCAGAAGTTAAGGGCTCAGTCCTACAAGACTGCTCCCACCCTACCTCAGATACAAATCCCAAGTAGCAGGTCCCCAGGTTACCCACAACTTCGATCTGATTTCCCACCACCACTTCCCCTTTGATTCGATTATTTGCTAGAATAGCTTACAGAACTCAGGGAAAAACTTACTGATGTCTACCAGTTTGTTAAAGGATAAGTAAGGGATACAGATGAACAGCCAGATGAAAACATACATAGTCTGAGAGGGTGCCGCCGCAGAAACCTCCATCCCCGTGGAGCTGGGGTACATCACCCCTCCAAAGGTGAATGTATTCATTGGGCTGGAAGCTCTCCAAAGGGTACCACTGGGATTACGGAGGCTTCCTCATGTAGGCACGATCAATTATTAACTCCATTTCCATCCCTTCTGCCCTCTCTGGAGAAATGGGGAGCAGGCCTGAAAATTTCAAGCTTCTAAGTATGGCGTGGTCTTTCTGGTGACCAGACCCCATCTAGCAGCCCACTCAGAGTCGATGCAATAGAACAAAAGATGCTTCTAGTGCCCTTGCCACTTGAGAATTTACAAAGGTTTGGGGAGCACTGTGTCAGGAACCAGGGACATAGACCAATATAGACCATAGACCAATATATATATTTTCTATTATCTCACACACAGACTCTAGACTGTACCATATTTGATGCATCTGATACACTAAATATTACATTGCATTTACTGAGGAATTTCTACTATGCTTTATCATTTCCAATAGTGAAGAATTAAATATTTAATTTGTAGTTTTATGTTGCCTCAGATCAGTTGCTGAACATGTTAGAAACAATGTTTTATCTGTCAGAAGTCTATTTCAATAAACTTTTTCACCTACTTCATTTTGTCCCTGATAGAAGTATAATTTTTTATTCTCTTTTGCCATAACAGTAGTATGAACTGTTTAAAATGTACGATGTTAAGTGTACATGAAATACATAGCTCTTAAAAGTGCTTTATATTTTTATTAACTTTCAAGAAGAGATTTCATTGTTAGAATGTGGGGATGACGGTCTGTTGAGAGCTTCCGGGAAGATGGCGGAAGAGTAAGACGCGGAGATCACCTTCCTCCCCACAGATACACCAGAAATACATCTACACGTGGAACAACTCCTACAGAACACCTACTGAACGCTGGCAGAAGACCTCAGACCTCCCAAAAGGCACGAAACTCCCCACGTACCTGGGTAGGGCAAAAGAAAAAAAGAAAACTGAGACAAAAGTATAGGGACGGGACCTGCACCACTGGGAGGGAGCCGTTTCCACACACTAGGAAGCCCCTTCGCGGGTGGAGACTGCGGGTGGCGGATGGGGAAAGCTTCGGAGCCGTGGAGGAGAGCACAGCAACAGGGGTGCGGAGAGAAAAGCGGGGAGATTCCCGCGCAGAGGATCGGTGCCGACCAGCACTCACCAGTCCGAGAGGCCTGTCTGCTCACCCGCCAGGGTGGGCGGGCCTGGGAGCTGAGACTCGGGCTTCGGTCGGAGCGCCGGAAGAGGACTCGAGTTGGCGGCGTAAACACAGCCTTCAGGGGTTAGTGCGCCACGGCTAGCCGGGAGGGAGGCCAGGGAAAAGTCTGGATCTGCCGAAGAGGCAAGAGACTTTTTCTTCCCTCTTTCTTTCCTGGTGCGTGAGGAGAGGGGATTAAGAGCGCCGCTTAAAGGAGCTCCAGAGACGGACGCGAGCCGCGGCTAAAAGCGCAGACCCCAGAGACGGGCATGAGACGCTAAGGCTGCTGCTGCTGCCACCAAGAAGCCTGTGTGTGAGTACAGGTTACTATCCACACCCCCCTTCCGGGGAGCCTGTGCAGCCTGCCACTGCCAGGGTCCCGGGATCCGGGGACAACTACCCCAGGGGGAACGCATGGCGCGCCTCAGGCTGGTGCAACGTCACGCTGGCCTCTGCCGCCGCAGGCCCGCCCCGCACTCCGTGCCCCTCCCTCTCCCCTGGCCTGAGTGAGCCAGAGCCTCCGAATCAGCGGCTCCTTTAACCCCTTCCTGTCTGAGCGAAGAACAGACGCCCTCCGGCGACCTACACGCAGAGGCGGGGCCAAATCCAAAGCTGAGCCCCTGGGAGCTGTGAGAACAAAGAAGAGAAAGGGAGATCTCTCCCAGCAGCCTCAGAAGCAGCGGTTTAAAGCTCCACAATCAACTCGATGTACCCTGCATCTGTGGAATACCTGAATAGACAAGGAATGATCCCAAAATAAGGAGGTGGACTTTGAGAGCAAGAGTTATGATTTTTTCCCCTTTTCCTCTTTTTGTGAGTGTGTATATGTATGCTTCTGTGTGAGATTTTGTCTGTATAGCTTTGCTTCCACCATTTGTCCTAGGGTTCTATCCGTCCGTTGTTTTTTTTTTAATTTTTTAAATTTTCCTCTTAATAATTATTTTTTTATTTTAATAACTTTATTATATTTTATCTTACTTTACTTTATTTTACTTTATCTTCTTTCTTTCTTTTTTCCTTCCTTCCCTCCTTCCTTCCTTCCTCCCTCCCTCCCTCCCTCCTTTCTTTCTTTCTACTTCTACTAATTCTTTCTTTCTACTTTTTCTCCCTTTTATTCTGAGCCGTGCGCATGAAAGGCTCTTGGTGCTGCAGCCAGCAGTCAGTGCTATGCCTCTGAGGTGAGAGAGCCAACTTCAGGACACTGGTCCACAAGAGACCTCCCAGCTCCACATAATATCAGATGGCGAAAATCTCCCAGCGATCTCCATCTCAACACCAGCACCCAGCGTCACTCAACGACCAGCAACCTACAGTGCTGGACATCCTATGCCAAACAACTAGCAAGACAGGAACACAGCCCCACCCATTAGCAGAGAGGCTGCCTAAAATCATAATAAGTCCACAGACACCCCAAAACACACCACCAGATGTGCACACCACAAGATGTGGACCTTCCCACCAGAAAGACAAGATCCAACCTCATCCACCAGAACACAGGCACTAGTTCCCTCCACCAGGAAGCCTACACAACCCACTGAACCAACCTTAGCCACTGGGGACAGACACCAAAAACAACGGGAATTACGAACCTGCAGCCTGTAAAAAGGAGACCCCAAACAGTAAGATAAGCAAAATGAGAAGACAGAAAAACACACAGCAGATGAAGGAGCAAGATAAAAACCCACCAGACCAAACAAATGAAGAGGAAATAGGCAGTCTACCTGAAAAAGAATTCAGAATAATGATAGTAAAGATGATCCAAAATCTTGGAAATAAAATAGACAAAATGCAAGAAACAATTAACAAGGATCTAGAAGAACTAAAGATGAAACAAACAACGACGAACAACACAATAAATGAAATTAAAAATACTCTAGATGGGATCAATAGCAGAATAACTGAGGCAGAAGAACGGATAAGTGACCTGGAAGATAAAATAGTGGAAATAACTACTGCAGAGCAGAATAAAGAAAAAAGAATGAAAAAAAATGAGGACAGTCTCAGAGACATCTGGGACAACATTAAACACACCAACATTCGAATTGTAGGGGTTCCAGAAGAAGAAGAGAAAACGAAAGGGACTGAGAAAATATTTGAAGAGATTATAGTTGAAAACTTCCCTAATATGGGAAAGGAAATAGTTAATCAAGTCCAGGAAGCACAGAGAGTCCCATACAGGATAAATCCAAGGAGAAATACGCCAAGACACATATTAATCAAACTGTCAAAAATTAAATACAAAGAAAGCATATTAAAAGCAGCAAGGGAAAAACAACAAATAACACACAAGGGAATCCCCATAAGGTTAACAGCTGATCTTTCAGCAGAAACTCTGCAAGCCAGAAGGGAGTGGCAGGACATATTGAAAGTGCTGAAGGAGAAAAACCTGCAACCAAGATTACTCTACCCAGCAAGGATCTCATTCAGATTTGATGGAGAAATTAAAACCTTTACAGACAAGCAAAAGCTGAGAGAGTTCAGCACCACCAAACCAGCTTTACAACAACTGCTAAAGGAACTTCTCTAGGCAAGAAACACAAGAGAAGGAAAAGACCTACAATAACGAACCCAAAACAATTAAGAAAATGGGAATGGGAACATACATATCGATAATTACCTTAAATGTAAATGGACTCAATGCTCCCACCAAAAGACACAGATTGGCTGAATGGATACAAAAACAAGACGCATATACTTGCTGTTTACAAGAGACCCACTTCAGACCTAGAGACACATACAGACTGAAAGTAAGGGGATGGAAAAAGGTATTTCATGCAAATGGAAACCAAAAGAAAGCTGGAGTAGCAATTCTCATATCAGACAAAACAGACTTTAAAATCAAGACTATTAGAAGAGACAAAGAAGGACACTACATGATGGATCAAGGGATCAATCCAAGAAGAAGATATAACAATTGTAAATATTTATGCACCCAACATAGGAGCACCTCAATACATAAGGCAAATACTAACAGCCATAAAAGGGGAAATCGACAGTAACACATTCTTAGTAGGGGACTTTAACACCTCACTTTCACCAATGGACAGATCATCCAACATGAAAATAAATAAAGAAACACAAGCTTTAAATGATACATTAAATAAGATGGACTTAATTGATATTTATAGGACATTCCATCCAAAAACAACAGAATACACATTTTTCTCAAGTGCTCATGGAACATTCTCCAGGGTAGATCATATCTTGGGTCACAAATCAAGCCTTGGTAAATTTGAGAAAATTGAAATTTTATCAAGTATCTTTTCCAACCACAGTACTATGAGACTAGATATCAATTACAGGAAACGATCTGTAAAAAATACAAACACATGGAGGCTAAACAATACACTACTTAATAACGGACTGATCACTGAAGAAATCAAAGAGGTAATAAAAAAATACCTAGAAACAAATGACAATGGAGACACAAGGACCCAAAATCTATGGGATGCAGCAAAAGCAGTTCTAAGAGGGAAGTTTATAGGAAGACAATCCTACCTTAATAAACAGAAAACATCTCGAATAAACAACCTAACCTTGCACCTAAAGCAATTAGAGAAAGAAGAACAAAAAAACCCCAAAGTTAGCAGAAGGAAAGAAATCATAAAAATCAGATCAGAAATAAATGAAAAAGAAATGAAGGAAATGATAGCAAAGATGAATAAAACTAAAAGCTGGTTCTTTGAGAAGATAAACAAAATTGATAAACCATTAGCCAGACTCATCAAGAACAAAAGGGAGAAGACTCAAATCAATAGAATTAGAAATGAAAAAGAAGTAACAACTGACACTGCAGAAATAGAAAAGATCATGAGAGATTACTACAAGCAACTCTATGCCAATAAAATGGACAACCTGGAAGAAATGGACAAATTCTTAGAAAGGCACAACCTGCCAAGACTGAATCAGGAAGAAATAGAAAATATGAACAGACCAATCACAAGCACTGAAATTGAAACTGTGATTAAAACTCTTCCAACAAACAAAAGCCCAGGACCAGATGGCTTCACAGGCGAATTCTATCAAACATTTAGAGAAGAGCTAACACCTATCCTTCTCAAACTCTTCCAAAATATAGCAGAGGGAGGAACACTCCCAAACTCATTCTCCAAGGCCACCATCACCCTGCTACCAAAACCAGACACGGATGTCACAAAGAAAGGAAACTACAGGCCAATATCACTGATGAACACAGATGCAAAAATCCTCAACAAAATACTAGCAAACAGAATCCAACAGCACATTAAATGGATCATACACCATGATCAAATGGGGTTCATTCCAGGAATGCAAGGATTATTCAATATACACAAATCAATCAACGTGATACACCATATTAACAAATTGAAGGAGAAAAACCATATGATCATCTCAATAGATGCAGAGAAAGCTTTTGACAAAATTCAACACCCATTTATGATAAAAACCCTGCAGAAAGTAGGCATAGATGGAACTTTCCTCAACATAATAAAGGCCATATATGACAAAGCCAGAGCCAGCATCGTCCTCAATGGTGAAAAACTGAAAGCATTTCCACTAAGATCAGGAATAAGACAAGGATGCCCACTCTCACCACTCTTATTCAACATAGTTTTGGAAGTTTTAGCAACAGCAATCAAAGAAGGAAAGGAAATAAAAGGAATCCAAATCGGAAAAGAAGAAGTTAAGCTGTCACTGTTTGCAGATGACATGATACTATACATAGAGACTCCTAAAGATGCTACCAGAGAACTACTGGAGCTAATCAATGAATCTGGTAAAGTAGCAGGATACAAAATTAATGCACAGAAATCTCTGGCATTCCTATACACTAATGATGAAAAATCTGAAAGTGAAATCAAGAAAACACTCCCACTTACCTTTGCAACGTAAAGAATAAAATATCTAGGAATAAACCTACCTAAGGAGACAGAAGACCTGTATGCAGAAAATTATAAGACACTGATGAAAGAAATTAAAGATGATACAAATAGATGGAGAGATATAACATGTTCTTGGATTGGAAGAATCAACATTGTGAAAATGGCTCTACTACCCAAAGCAATCTACAGATTCAATGCAATCCCTATCAAACTACCACTGGCATTTTTCACAGAACTAGAACAAAAAATTTCACAATTTGTATGGAAACACAAAAGACCCCAAATAGCCAAAGCAATCTTGAGAAAGAAAAATGGAGCTGGAGGAATCAGGCTCCCTGACTTCAGACTATACTACAAAGCTACAGTAGTCAAGACAGTATGGTACTGGCAGAGAAACAGCAATATAGATCAATGGAACAGGATAGAAAGCCCAGAGATAAACCCACACACATATGGTCACCTTATCTTTGATAAAGGAGGCAGGAATGTACAGTGGAGAAAGGACAGCCTCTTCAATAAGTGGTGCTGGGAAAACTGGACAGCTACATGTAAAAGTATGAGATTAGATTGCTCCCTAACACCATACACAAAAATAAGCTCAAAATGGATTAAAGACCTAAATGTAAGGCCAGAAACTCTCAAACTCTTAGAGGAAAACATAGGCAGAACATTCTATGACATAAATCACAGCAAGATCCTTTTTGACCCACCTCCTGGAGAAATGGAAATAAAAACAAAAATAAACAAGCGGGACCTAATGAAACTTCAAAGCTTTTGCACAGCAAAGGAAACCATAAACAGGACCAAAAGACTGAATGGGAGAAAATATTTGCAAATGAAGCAACTGAAGCAACTGACAAAGGATTAATCTCCAAAATTTATAAGCAGCTCATGCAGCTCAATAACAAAAAAACAAACAACCCAATCCAGAAATGGGCAGAAGACCTAAATAGACATTTCTCCAAAGAAGATATACAGACTGCCAACAAACACATGAAAGAATGCTCAACATCATTAATCATTAGAGAAATGCAAAACAAAACTACAATGAGATATCATCTCACACCAGTCAGAATGGCCATCATCAAAAAATCTAGAAACAATAAATGCTGGAGAGGGTGTGGAGAAAAGGGAACCCTCTTGCACTGTTGGTGGGAATGTGAATTGATACAGCCGCTGTGGAGAACAGTATGGAGGTTCCTTAAAAATCTACAGATAGAACTACCATATGACCCAGAAATCCCACTACTGGGCATATACCCTGAGAAAACGATAATTCAAAAAGAGTCATGTAGCAAAATGTTCATTGCAGGTCTATTTACAATAGCCCGGAGACGGAAACAACCTATGTGTCCATCATCGGATGAATGGATAAAGAAGATGTGGCACATATATACAATGGAATATTACTCAGCCATAAAAAGAAACGAAATTGAGCTATTTGTAATGAGGTGGATAGACCTAGAGTCTGTCATACAGCGTGAAGTAAGTCAGAAAGAGAAAATCAAATACCATATGCTAACACATATATATGGAAACCAAAAAAAGAAAAAAATTGGTCATGAAGAACCTAGGGGCAAGACGGGAATAAAGATGCAGACCTACTGGAGAACGGACTTGAGGACACGGGGAGGGGGAAGGGTAAGCTGGGACGAAGTGACAGAGTGGCATGGACTTAGATATACTACCAAATGTAAAATAGATAGCTAGTGGGAAGCAGCCGCATAGCACAGGGAGATCAGCTAGGTGCTCTGTGACCACCTAGAGGGGTGGGGTAGGAAGGGTGGGAGGGAGGCTCAAGAGGGAGGAGGTATGGGGATATATGTATGTGTATAGCTGATTCACTTTGTTATAAAGCAGAAACTAACACACCATTGTAAAGAGATTACACTCCAATAGAGATTTTTTTAAAAGTCGGTTTCTGTCTTGTGATGCCCTTGATTATAATTCCTCATTTTCATATAATGAAATTTGAAAAGACTGTACATGTAGATTACTTCTGCAAAATTGTTTCTCTGAAACATGTATCTTAGAACGGAAAAACGTCAGCTTTGATTCTCTTTCATTTCTTAAATAAGGCAGCAGAGGCTCAGAGAGAAGAAACTAATTTAAGATCCTGCCACAGCTAAGGGAAGACAGGGAACTGGGATGAGGTCTCCTGCCCTCCTGAGGCAGGGCTGCCCCACCCCCACCCACGCGCTGGTTCCATGCGTTGATAGAGACCTCTGGTCCCGATGTTCTGTAAACGCATAGTCCAGACATATCGTTCTGGGACTTTTCATCTCTCCAATTAATTTCATTTGTATTTACAGATATTTCCAACCTCTGATTTATTCCTTACCCATTACTATCTATATCAGATGCAATTTATGTGCATCCTCACATGGGCTCTTTGCCACTTGCAACTTGAGAGCTCTGCCTACTGCCACCATTGCCGCTCCACCGAACACTGCTGAAGTCTCCTTCTTCTACGGGGGGAAGACTGGAGGCTGGCATGGCCCACCGTAGCAGAAGCCATGGCAGCTCTTATAGACCCACAGGGCTCTGGGCTGCAAAGCATGGGATATGAATTTCCCATCAGATGTCCAAAGGGGTCAAGTAACACAACAAAAATGGGGCAAATTTTGACTGATGAGAGTCATAAGGAAGGAACCAACAGGTAAATTCATTTCGTTTCTTTCCCGCAATGAACTGCTTCAACATGCAGTGGTTCCATATGGCCTATCTGGAGACATCTTGTGTGAGCAAAGGTACAGCTGTGTTTTCTTTTGAAGCTGTGGCCAGTGCAGGAGTGGTCCACTCTTCTCTGCCTCACACTCCCTTTTTCCTCACTCTTGCTGTCCTGGGATTGCATCCCCCAATAAAACATTCACATGAAGGCTTTATCTTGGGCTCTGTTTTTCAGTCAACTCATACCATAAAAGTTTCCATTTTGGAGAAATAAAATTCTTACAGATTAAAAATATCCTTTCACAAACTCAGCTGGCAATTATCTTAGAAAAGAAATTTTTTTTTCCCTGAAATCTCCTGAGTCCTGGTAATGGGGAGATGGGACATACAGGAGGAAGCACAGAAGAGATAGAAGGTAACGTAATGTTCATCACAGGCCCCCACTTTTGTCTCCAGTTTAAAAAGCAGTTTAACATCACTGCTCTCTGCAGATATTCGATGTTTAGTAATGAACAGAGAATCTAGAAGAGAAAGTCTTCAAGTAAGGTGAGGAGATAGGCGTGTATATTCTTCTAGGATATCTAGAATACTTAGGTAGTCACTTCTAGTACAGACTCTTTGAATTGCCATTAAGTTCAATGATTAGGGCAGAAACTCTCTTCCCTTTGAAAGGTATATGTTAGCTACCCTCTCGGATCCTGAAGGAGGGAGGAGGTTTAATTCATGGGAAGAGAGGCCTAGGAAAGCAGGTGGCAGCCCTCGGAACTTAGAAACACCAGCCCAGCTCTATTAATCATGGTTTTTATTTTCTATATTTCATGATACTTTGACATTGTGGGGGCCTTGCAGACCCTGGAGGGCTGCCCCTCCCAGGATTGGCTAGTTTCTAGAGATGGAAACAACTTGTCATGAGCATGCCTTTATATGCAAATCAACCAATCCAGAGCCCATACTCCAACCACCTCTTTTATCAAACTCTCACACACCAAGCCAATATTCCCCCTGCCCTAAATCACTCCAGAGCCAGGTACTAGATAGCTAGGAACCACTACTATAGCCCAGAACCTGAAGAAATTATTCAAACTACCCAATCCTAAACTGTTTAACGTGCCCTGCTTTGCCTTTCCTGAAGAGATCACAGTAAAGCTTGTGCCCATGCTTTCTCCTCTTCCTTCTGCCTCCTGACCCACCCTGGTGCTTCCCTATGCAGCCCTGGGTGGAATGTTGTACCTCCTGTTTCCAGACATCTATGAGTATAAATTTCCTCCTGCATGAAAATCATTTCTGTCTGCATGTCTTACCACACCTAATTTTTTTTATATAAATCTATTTATTTATTTTTGGCTGCGTTGGGTCTTCGTTGCTGCACACGGGTTTTCTCTAGTTGCGGTGAGCAGGGGCTACCCTTCATTGCGGTGCGCAGGCTTCTCATTGTGGTGGCTTCACTTGTTGCAGAGCATGGGCTGTAGGTGCACGGGCTCAGTAGTTGTGGGTCATGGGCTCTAGAGCACAGGCTCAGTAGTTGCAGCACATGGGCTTAGTTGTTCTGTGGCATGTGGGATCTTCCTGGACCAGGGCTTGAACCCGTGTCCCCTGCATTGGCAGGCGGATTCTTAACCACTGTGCCACCAGGGAAGCCCTCCATACCTGATTAAAAACAATCCCAAGTACATTTCTCAACACACCAGCCTAACAGCACCTCTCCTCAGAGACCTGACTTTCAGCTCCAGGGGGCTTCTCCTCTTAGTTTCTAAGTCTTAATAATTTCAACTTCTTTCCTTTGTTTCCCTAGTCCTAAGGTGGTGGTAGCTTCCTGCTACCTCCATGACACTGAGTGCTTCTTTTACCTTTTCAATAAAGACTCTTTATATCGTCTTCATATTAATTTTTCTCTGTCAAAATAACCATTGTGTTTTCTGCCTCTTGACTAGACCCTGATGAATACACAATTTTATGGTTAATGCTGGCACTTGGGTTTGCATCAGAGCTTAATAATTTATCAATAGCTCATGAGATATTGCCAAGGTAGAAGGGGTGGTGTGTGGAATACACTCAGCCAGTAAAAATTCTGGGAAATCAAAGAGATTCAGATCAATTTACAATGTGTCATTCTCGAGAAAATAATGCTAAATTCCTCATACCTGCCAATTCCTCTCATCTTATGCAGAAATGCTATTCTACATCTTCACATTTTATTAGATCAATACTGGAGACATATCCAAGTATTTGTTGTCAATAAAGGTCATGATACATTTCTAATCTTATGAAAATCAAGAAGATTTCAAAAACTTATGTCATTGTCAATTTGGGCCATTATAACAAAGTACCATAAGCTGGGTGGCTTATCAACAAACATTTATCTCTCATAGTTCTATAGGCTGGGAGTCTGAGATCAGTGCCAGCATGGTCGGGTTCTGGTGAGAACCCTCTTCTGGGTTGCAGACAGCTGGTTTCTCCTTGTATCCTCATATGAAGGAAAGAGAGTAAGCTAGCTGTTAGCCTCTTCTTATAATCCCATTATGAGGGCTCTACCCTCCTGACCTAATTACCTCTCAAAGGCCCCACCTCGTAATACCATCACATTGGGAGTTAGAATTTAACATATGAATTTGGGGGAGACATAAACATTCAGTCCACAACAACATATATAATAGAGAACAAGATCTTGCCCTGTGAGAGGACATCCTTATCTTCTAGTATGCAAGAATGACTCAGGTATGCCAGCTATTACTGTGATGGTGGGTAGTGAGAAGTACTCTGGTAGATGGCAAAGTTCCTGGGTTCTAATCCAGCTATACTACTTCATACTAACTTGGTGACCTTGGGAAAAGCATTAACTTCTCTGAGCCTCAGTTTCCTTATCTGTCAAATGGGATTATTAATACTACTTATTCCATGTATATTACAGGCTTACTCAATTCACTAAGTATTTATAGATCATCTATAGGTAGGTATTCCAAGATATACAAGTAAAACATGGTCCCTGACTTCAAGGAATTTATACTCCAGTATTTTTCTATGCATTCAACAGTAATGGAGCACCTCCTTCCAGGCACTGTGCCAGGAGTTAAGAATACAGAGATGTCTAAAAATATGGCTCTCTCATTCAAGGGGCTCACAATCTGATAGAGTTAAAACAAGGCCACAGATAACTAGAACAAGTGGTAGAATGTGCAATTAAATTGGAAAGAAATCAGCGTGGCAGTTAATGAAACACAAGGCATACACGTAGTTGAGAGAGTCAGAAGAGGCTTTGTGGGTCTAGTGCTATTTGAACTGACAGTGAACAAAAACCTGAAAGAAGGAAAGATGCAGGGAATGACCAGAAGACTGAGCCTAGTTAGCTGCCAATAAGAGCCTGGAGTGGAGTGGAATCAGTAGAAATCAGACAGAAGAAATGAGTATAAGTGATACGAGATGAACAACGCTTGGAAATTCAGTGGTGATAATTATAATAGTAACTGAGTTACTTGTAAGGATACAACGGTGAACAGGTGGGCACGGCCTCTGTTTTCAATGAGCTTTAGATTAGTTGGGAGTAGGAAAAATTTTTTTTAATTTCCCTGACATGGTCTCTGTTTTTAAATATAGTATAGAAATAGGATATTGGAGGTTCAATAAGATCAAAAGTTCAGGAGACAATTGTCACTGAAGAGATGGTTTGTTAAATTCACAGATCCCAAGAGGAGGGGGCATGCCATGCCACACCACAGGGGACCACAAGGGGAGCACCGGGGTCTGTCAGGAGGCAGAGGGGGAGGGGGAAATCATGGGCAAGTGTCTTTATTGTGGTTTCCACCAGAAGGAAAGGGAAGGAAAAAGCAAGGTACGATAAGCAGGCTTAGGACTGGCTAGCTTGATTAAGTTCAGCAGGCTCTGGGGCTAGGGGCTGTCCCTGTATGTCTGCTACATGGCTCTGCGGTGATTATGACAAGTGGCCCAGAGTATGAGAACCTGATAAAGAAGGTGATGTGGGTGTGACCCTTCCAGGGTCAGCAAGCCCGCAGATGTTAAACCAACAGAGTACAGAAAATAAAACACACGGTTAATATTGATACAATCTCCTTAAAAGTATGGGAGGGAGTTTATTTAGTTTTGTGTCCCTAACACCCACCACGATCCTTTGTACATAATATGGAGAGACTCAGTAAAGGTTTGTTGAGTGACAGGTTAATACATCCTCTCTTTGACTCTTAAACTTTGCTGGAGTTGGACAACTCTCATATACGATTGTGTGTCATTTCAGTGGTGGTCACTCTCTCAGGGAGGCCCTCAGACTAAGGTAGGCATCCCTGAGGTGGACACTGCAACACATGGCCCCAATCCCCCTTCAGTGAAGGAGGGCTGACAGCAGACAGCCTTCTGAGTCTGCCTTTGGGAGATTGTGAACAAAAATTAGATAAGTGATCCTTTTAAATATTAAAGATACTATTAAAACAAAAAATGAAAAATGAATAAGACTGGTTACTTCTTTTATGGCAAAACTACTTTGTATCATAATTAGTGTTCTTTCAGTTTCAAGAGACAGAAATCTAACTCAAACTTGCTTAAGAAAAAAAATGGGAGGGGGAAAGGCGGGGAGAGGGATAATTGGGAGATTGGGATTGACATATACACACTAGTATATATAAAATAGATAATTAATAAGGACCTACTGTATAGCACAGGGAACTCTATTCAATACTCTGTAACGACCTATATGGAAAAAAAGATCTAAAAAAGAGCGGATATATATATATATATATGTATAACTGATTCACTTTGCTGTACAGCAGAAACTAACACAACATTGTAAATCAACTATACTCCAATAAAATGTTTTTTTAAATAGAATTTACTGATAATATGACTGGAAAACTGTCTTCAGGCATGGCTGGGTCTAAGGGGTCAAACGATGTCATCAGAATTCTCTCCATCTTCATTTGTCTCTCACATCTATTTATCTCTATTCATGACCTCATCTTTTTTTTTTTTTTTTAAAACTCCAAATAGCTTCTCTGTGTTTGGGGACAATGGCCTCAAGCAGCTCCAGCTTACTTTATACTTACAGCTCTCAATTCTGTAAGGAGAGAAGCCATCTCTTTTCCCCCAGATTCCCTATGTAAAATTTCAGAGAGGAAACTGATGGACGTTTACATCAGTCAGTATCCAGTCTGGAGATAAAAACCACATTGGATATTGGACCAGGGAACAGGTACAAAACAGCAGATATTTACTTTAGATTAAGGATGACTGAACAATAAAAGACTAAGGACCAAAGGAGACCCCTCTCCACCCAGGATGAGATTCAGGCCTCTTTTAAGAGGGCAGAGCTAACACAAGGGCCAGAAGCTTGCTGCTGGCCAAGAAACTTGCCACAGGGCACCAGCCAGGGCCAAGCTATAGAAGCAGCTTGCCCTTGAGAGAGGGTGCGGACAGGCTGCAGCTGATCTGTACAAGAGTCAACTGTTGCCAGAGGGGATAGGTGGCTGCTGTTGAGGAGAGCATGGCCTGAGGGCACAGCTAGAATTCTCCTGTGCACTTGCTAGGCTCCCATCCTGAATAGTAGTGATGATGGAGGACCAGAAGCCGGAAGGGAAGTATCTTCCTCCCGCTATTGCCGTGCAGGGTCATTCTATTGTCTTCTATTAATGAAGTTTAGTATTCCATTAGCAGGTAAAGGGCCCAGCTTTAAGATCAAAAAGCAAGGCAAAGAAGGGTGGATTTGGAGAGACAATAGGTTAGGCACCATCCTACTTGGATCACCACACAGTCCTGAACCAACCAGGTTCAGGTCATAGATTCCCCTGTGACCAGCAGGCCAGGGTCATGTGCTCATACCTGTGCTGTGACCAACCAAGTGGTAGGAGGAGCAGCCCCACCACTATGCACGGAGTGGCTTCTCCATAGAACAGATGGATTCTTCAACCAGAAGAAAGGAGAGTGCTAGGCAAATAAAAACAATAGCTATCCTTTGTATGTTGTATATTGACCTTAAAACGTCTGGTTTTATTTGGATTTGTTCATATAGGAAAGGAAAAATTAAAGCCTTTCTTTAAGAATGATAACTGCATTTTAATTCATTCAAGAGACGTTTATTAAGCACCTACTATAAGAGGAGCTCATCCTCAGTAGTCCTGGACCGCTGATATCTTTGTGGACACAGGCTGAATTAAAAGGTCTAAAAATGAAAAGGCCGTTGGAAAAAAGGCTAAGACAAGAAAATGGTACCTTTATTTACAGATTAAATGTCCTAAGAGATGTATCTACACCTTTGTAGCAAAGTTTTAAAATACTACTCATGGTCAAATGAGAACAAGGCAGTATGACTGCATGCTTGAGAGCACAGATTGTAGAGCAGGATGCAGGAACTCAAATCCAGTCTCACTACAATGTGACATGGGGCAGGGAAGTGGTAACTTGTATGAAAGTTTTCTCACATACAAAATTTGAATAACAATAATACCTACCTCCTAGGATTGGTGGGAAGATTAAAAAGCTAACATCTGTAAAGCTCTTAGAATAGCTCTTGTCACATAGTAAGTAAGTACTATATGACCATAAGCACTTATTATGAATTTGCCATTATTAGCTGGATATCAAGTAATGCGACTTTCTCTCCATTAACTAATTTGAAATGCTTTTATCTTCAAAATAAGGAAAGAAAATTTTTTTTTGTTTAGAAGTATCTAACTGCTATGTATATTTTAGCACCCACAAGAGAGGCCATTCTTTTTTTTTTTGCGGTACGCGGGCTTCTCACTGCTGTGGCCTCTCCCGTTGCGGAGCACAGGCTCTGGACGCGCAGGCTCAGCGGCCATGGCTCACGGGCCCAGCCGCTCCGCGGCATGTGGGATCTTCCGGACCGGGGCACGAACCCGCGTCCCCTGCATCGGCAGGCAGACTCTCAACCACTGCACCACGAGGGAAGCCCCAAAAGAGGCCATTCTATAAAAATAATTTTATTCTTTTCACTACCTTCTGTCTCTTTATGAACTTAAATCATGTATCCCATGGAACCAAGTAAAAGCAAACAAAAACTGGTTCTTCGTGTTACTCTACAGCATATGGAAGAAAATACAAACCTTTTCTTTATCGTCTCTCTTTAAATGTTTATAAAATTGTATGAAAAGAAAAACTCTTCCCTGAAAATGGATTTGTGTATATATCTTGTCAAAAGAACATTTTTTCACAGAGTACTTTTAGAACTTCTTTTTTTGTTTTTAAAAGGAAACTGCCTCTGAGTATTCCGAGCGAGAAATGTACTCCTTCTCTGGCTGAGTCAGAGAAACCCTTTCCTAATGAAGACTCTGGCACTGACTGTGAACCACTGAAGCCTTCCAACAGTGACACATTCTGCAACATTAGTGATAAGCTGAAGTCTCAGATACTGAGTCTCTCAGCAAGGCCTCGTCGGTGAATGTTAAGATGTCAGGGAAGAATGGGCATGAAAAGAAGGAACTGCATTCCTTCTCCTCTCAGGGACAGGGCTGTGCTCTCTAATAACTCTTACAACAGTCAGAGTTATGGGACTATATGGAGTATCCATACCTGGAAGAAAACAAATAGAAACAAGAGAAAACACCTTACAAAGTACATCTATTTGGAATCTATCCTAAATCATCAAAGTGTGTACACACACACACACACACACACACACACACACTCATGCTTAGTCTGTTCGGGCGGCCGTAACAATACTATAGACTGAGTGGCTTAAGCAACAGAATTTATTTCTCATTGTTCTGGAGGCTGGGAAGTTTAAGTTCAAGGTGCCAACAGATTCAGTTTCTGGTGAGGGCCTGCTTTCTGCTTCTTTTCCCTGTGTCCTCCTCACAGAAGGGGCAAGGGAGCTCTCTGGGGTCTCTTTTATAAGGACACTAATCCCATTCATGAGGGCTCCACTCTCATGACCTAATCACCTCCCAAAGGCCTCACCTCCTAATACCATCACACTAGGGGTTAGGGTTTCAACATATGAATTTGAGGGGGCATAAATATTCAGCCCATTGCACACACTCACACACACACACACACACACACACACACACACACACATACACACAATGTCCCTAAACTAGAATTACCAAGGAATACCTTGATTAAAGAACAAATATTTGCTGGATTAAGTAAAATTTGATATGGTACAGTAATAGAACTTTTTGTGTATAAAGAAGGTTAAATGTTTTGATACCAACATGATCCTGATTCCTGCAATAAAAGTTTAACAAATACAACATAGAACTGGCGTTTTTCAATCTGGTATAGAATCACACATAAAAAGGTATCAAGTTCACGATCTATGAATGAAGATTTACAAAACATTTTACTACTGAAGATATTCTTACCAAAAGCAGAAGCTATAAATGTGGGACACAGGTGCATCATCTTCCTCGTCAAGCTTTGAGGGGGGCTACCACGCTTCCACAGAATACTCTGTTTCCTAAGAGGAAAAATGGAAACAATCATATCTATCTCTTAGCTTTGTTGGAAGATTAAACAACATGTATTGCAAAGGCCAATACACAGTCTGGCAATGATTCCTGCTGACAAATAGGACTTTCCCTCCTCTCCTGGAGGCCACTCTAAGACTTACTCACATGAGAGTGGACACAACCAAAGCATTTTGCTGAAGCAAAAGGGATGTGGGATGTGAGTCTGAAAGGAGACAAAGAGTTGGGGCCCAGCCTGTATTTAGAGTGTTTACCACTACTTCCTCAGGCACGCTGAGAAGAACAGAACTTTGGTCAACATACTCCCAATTAGTCCAAATGTGTAATTCCTGAAGACCAATGAGCTGCCTTAGCCTTGAGCTCTGTGGAGACCTACCCTCCTTTAATTTGTGAATGTGCAAAAGGGAGAATCATATTACCATTTGAACACTGATCCTGTTACTTATGGACAGGTAGGACACTTGCTCCCCGATTTCTTCAGCAAATAAATCATTCTGGGGTTGCAAGAGAATGTAAAATTTTTAAAGACTGTGTTGGAAAGTGATTAAAGCAAGATTCCAAAACTGAAAATTAAAAGAAAAAGAGTTCCTTGGTCTCTGAAAAAGAATAGTAAGAATAAAATAGATCTGGACTGTTTATAGACTTAGAAATTATAGTCCACTCTTGTAGTTGTGGGTCTTTTAGAATCCAGGCTTCCGTTCCTCAGTTAACACAACAGTTCATTAATCTATGAGTCTTATATGCAAGGAAATTCTTCTGAGTAATTGGCCTCCCTGTACACCAGCTGGGCTATATCTACATACACATGAGCTTCATTACTTTACCCAGGATTGTGGACTATCAGGGCCTCATTAGTGAATCAACGGATTTTTAAAAATTCTTTCATGGTTGGAAATATATTTAGGGAATGTTGGAGTTTTAAAAATAAGTGTTTCGAGAAATATGCCATTTTGTTATGGTTTTCCCCTCATCTCATTGACAATTCTATAGCATTTCAGAAAATAAATTTAGAGACTAGAATAATCTTTGGCTATGAGAAAAGAATGTTTTAGTATCTCTATTAAGTATCTTAATGAACACTTTTGGGAGGGTCTATTTGTTTTTTTTTTCTATTATCTCTTCTGTTGATGTTTCCAAAGGGTTAGTACTGTACTCCTCTTAAATGAAAAAGAAATTAGGGTCTCTAAAGGTCTTCCTTATTTCCACTTTTAATGAATTGTTATTTGCATTTCTTTTAAGGTTGACTCTTTTGATTCTTTATAATGTAGATAATGCTTTGATAGATCGTTCTTATAGAATTATTTAAAACCTTAAAAAAGACATTTATCATCATTTTAACACGATTTTCCCCTGTCAACCAAATTGATACTTTAAGAATATTCAAACCAGCTGGCGAATCATTTCCAAACACACTTAGTTGATAGCAAACATTTCATTTTGGAACTGAAAGCTCACTATGTCGGTTCCTGAGCCTCTAATTTCAATGTTACTTGAGACCACACTGGAATACACAGCCACTCTCTTTTTATTTTTTATTAGTTATCTATTTTATACATATTAGTATATATATGTCAATCCCAATCTCCCAATTCATCACACCACCACCACCCACCCCGCTTTCCCTGCTTGGCGTCCATATGTTTGTTCTCTAGATCTGTGTCTCTATTTCTGCCTTGCAAACCGGTTCATCTGTACCATTTTTCTAGATTCCACATATATATGTTAATATATGATATTTGTTTTTCTCTTTCTGACTTACTTCACTCTGTATGACAGTCTCTAGGTCCATCCACATCTCTACAAATGACCCATTTTCATTCCTTTCTATGGCTAATATCCCACTGTATATATGTACCACATCTTCTTTATCCATTCGTCTGTCGATGGGCATTTAGGTTGCTTCCATGACCTGACTATTGTAAATAGTGCTGCAATGAACATTGGGGTGCACATGTGTTTTTGAATTATGGTTTTCTCTGGGTATATGCCCAGGAGTGGGATTGCTGGGTCATATGATAATTCTATTTTTAGTTTTTTAAGGAACCTCCATACTGTTCTCCATAGTGGCTGTATCAATTTACATTCTCACCAGCAGTGCAAGAGGGTTCCCTTTTCTCCACACCCTCTCCAGCATTTGTTGTTTGTAGATTTTCTGATGAAGCCCATTCTGACCGGTGTGAGGTGATACCTCATTGTAGTTTTGATTTGCATTTCTCTAATAATTAGTGATCTTGAGTAGCTTTTCATGTGCTTCTTGGCAATCTGTATGTCTTCTTTGGAAAAACATCTATTTAGGTCTTCTGCTCATTTTTGAATTGGGTTGTTTGTTTTTTTAATATTGAGCTGCATGAGCTGTTTATATATTTTGGAGATTAATCCTTTGTCTGTTGATTGGTTTGCAAATATTTTCTCCCATTCTGAGGGTTGTCTTTTCGTCTTGTTTGTAGTTTCCTTTGCTGTGCAAAAGCTTTGAAGTTTCATTAGGTCCCATTTGTTTATTTTTGTTTTTATTTCCATTACTCTAGGAGATGGATCAAAAAAGATCTTGCTGTGATTTATGTCAAAGAGTGTTCTTCCTATGTTTCCTCTAAGAGTTTTGTAGTGTCCGGTCTTACGTTTAGGTCTTTAATCCATTTTGAGTTTATTTTTGTGTATGGTGTTAGGGAGTGTTCTAATTTCATTCTTTTACATGTAGCTGTCCAGTTTTCCCAGCACCACTTACTGAAGAGACTGTCTTTTCTCCATTGTATATCCTTGCCTCCTTTGTCATAGATTAGTTGACCATAGGTGCATGGGTTTATCTCGGCACAGCCACTCTTTTCTTAAGAACGTCCAGAGAAAGTTTTAGCATTTATTTCCTTCAGAAGTGTATTTGAGTCTCACAGCTAAAGTCCATGTGTTCATGGCAACAGGAGCAAATGCATATTGATACAGGATAAGTGATTGGTAAGACTAATGTTGGAGCCCAAGACAGGCTGCCCCAAAATGTGCCTCAATGACATATTGATTATTTTGAATTAAAGTTACTTGAGAAACAGCCAGTGGAAAAAAATGATGTTAAAAAACCAACTCTGACCCCTTTCTTTCCCCCTAAAAGCAGGAAATAAATTTCCCATGTGAAGTTATTTTCCCTATACCAAGAGGATAGAAAGCATCCTTATCACTGTTAGGGAATTCAAGGTTAAGAAAGCTGTATAGAAAAACCCTATTGCTTCTCCATTAGTCTGCTACCCCAAGCACAATCCTCTTTGTTTTGTTAAATCTTCACAAATAATTGTTTCTTTATCTAAAAATGATATGTATACAGCCTGCTTTGGCCACTTCAGGAGTCCCATTTCTATGAGACCTCCGTGTGTACGAATTAAATAGTTTTTTTTTCTCCTGTTAATCTGTCTTGCGTCAATTTAATTATTAGACCAGCCAGAAGAATTCAAGAGGGGTAAAGGGAAATTTCCCCCCTCCCCAGCACTAACAGCTGTCTGCTCCAGCTGTGAAGATATTTCACTGCAAAATCAACTTTGCAAAAAAAAATTTAAGTCATTAGAAGACTATTTGATTCTTATTTGTTCTTTTAGTAAATTGTTACAAATAAATTGAGTGAATAAATGAATGCAAGAATGCCTATGATGTGCTAGGTACTGTGTGTCACATACCCTGGTTGTATAGCAAGTGGGAAAAACATGGGTTCCCGCCCTCATGAAACTTACAGTCTAGGAGGGGAGAAAAACATAAAACAAAGAATCACATAAATAAATATCTAATCAAATATTTATGACAGTATTGCTGATGAGTTGTTCCAGTCTTTTTTTCCTCCATAGGAAAATAATTTTTTAAGTGAAAGCTGAAAATAATTCTCTGAAAACCTACCTCCTGTGATGTGAACCCATTTACTCATTCTCTGGATGAAAGTGGAAAGTAGTTGTGTCATATTGACTCCACCTTCCTCCTTTCACATCCAATTAGGTGCCACAGCTTATTGATTTTATCATCCAAATATATCTTATATTCATTCCTTATTCTCCATTTTCCATACCCAAAAGCAGAGTACCAGTTCTCTGGTCCTCTTACCCAAATTATTTTAATAGATTCCCAGAATCACAAACAGAATAGGAGATATTAAAGTAGGAAAAGAGCCTAGAGATCATTCTTCACATAAGGAAACAGGCTCAGAAAGTCAAATGTCTCACCCAGGACCCCACGATTCAGCCTAGTCACACATGCCATTAATGTTTCTTAGGGGAGCCACGGACGACATTTTTGGCTGCCTGCTTGCAGTCATTCCCAGCCCTTCTTCCTTGTTAGAAAATCTGTCTTCCCGTGATAGAAACCAAAAATGACAAATTCTGGCTTTCCTAGGGATGGCCATGTGACCCAGTCATGGGCACCAAGATGTAAAAGAAAGCCTGTTGGCTGGTTTCTGAGAAAGAGTTTGCTTCTGACAAAAAGAGAAATCAAGGACAGCAACCACCACTCCTCTTTCTTCCTGTCTTTGGAGCTGAACAACAGTGGTCTGAGGATAAAAAGCCAGCCTCTGAGGACGGAAGATCAGAAAATGGCAAGCACTTGGGACCCTCACCTATGAGTCCTGAGCTAAATTTGGGACTGCCTACTTGCAGACCTCTTATTATGAGAGATCGTTTAACGTCTTTCCTATTTACAACTTGATGTCATGTATTCTGTTACTTGCAGCTGAGTATACCTTGGATGGACTCCTGCTTTGTTTATTTATTTTCCATCTACCCCACTAAGCTCCAGAAGAGCAAGGAATGGACCTATTTTCTTCATTGCCATATTCCCAGTCCTAGAGCAGAGCCTGGCACAAAAATCAGCCCTTGAAAAATATTTGTCAAATGAATGAATGCCCCCAAATCTTCATTGGTTCTCTACTTCTATAGAATAAAATCCAAAGGATTATTCTGGCATTCAAGGCCCTTCATGAGCCGGTCCCACTCAATTTACCTTTCCACCCTTATATTTTACTTCCACAAATTATATAATTTAAGCAAACCGGACTGCTTCCTGTCCTCCCAAGCATCCCCTGCGGCTTATTGATCAGAGCTTTCGTTCCAACATTCCTTCCACAGAATATGCATCTCCCCCTCCTCCACTTGGATACTTCCCTCTCACCCTTCAAGTTCCAGATCTTCCCCTATAGCACTGTCTCTGACACTCTCCAGGTACAAATAACTTTTCTATATTTCCTTTCTCTTGTGCCATTTATCACTTTTAAACATTTATGATAATTATTTGGTGTACTCATCTCTATTAGATTATAAGCTTCTTGAGGATAGGAAATCCACCCTCCCAAGAAACAGATACCATGCTTTGCTCCAGTAGGTACCTAGTAAATTTCTCTTTGTGAGTAAAGAAATGAAGAACATTAAAGTAAGCCCATTTAAAAAATAATTTGGACGCAGGAATGGATGCTGACTCTCTTGAAAACAAAGGTCTGAATGAATTGCAGGAGGGGAAAGAAAGGAGGGAAAGAAACTTGTTGGAAGTGTCAGGAGAAAGCATGGGTGCTTTTTCTCTTGCCGATGACAGCAAAGTTCTTAATGGAAGATGATCCCAATCGATAGAGCCAGACAGCTGATTTATGTAACGGAATCAAGCTGAAGTAGTGGTCTTCTTCTGCAGAGTGATGTGAAAGCGGAAAAGGTTACTAGACTAGGGAGACCAGGGGACTCCACAAGTGTATCTGCTGGTGTTCATAAATATGTTGCTCATCCCCAAACCACAGGAGAGCTCCAGAGAGCAGCCTCCTTGAGCCTGGATGCTGGAGAGTGACAGCGGGGCTGATGCCGCTGCTGTATTTTGGCTGCTGTCGCTGCTGCCACTGGGCAGATACCGCATTGAGGGGTCTGACCGCGCTGAGTGCTCTCAGGAGCCTGGGTCTGGCTAGGAATGAGAAGTTGAAAGTGAGGGTTGGGAGGTGGGCAGGACTCACATAGGAGCTGCAAACCAAAACAAGAAATCTAGGGAGCAGAAGGAGAGAAAGAGTGAGCTGGAGCCAGAACCTCAGGCCAAGTGGAACTGGAGGAAATGTCATCATTGGTAAAGGAGGACTTGGAGAAGAAACTGTTTAAGCCACTCTCGCAGAATCTGTACGAGTTTATTGAAATAGAGTTCTCGGTCCAGGACAGGTATTACCTCTGTGTGTCAGGTAATCTGTTCTTTCTGTTATCATTTCAAAATGTAAATAACCCCAAGATGCTTGGGTGATAGAAGGACATTTTTGGGTGTTTATTTTCCTATGCAGTAACAGCAGGTGTATCTTCTTGTGATAGAACTTAACTATGCGAAGATTAAGAATGTGGATTCTACAGAATTTTTTTAAGTGCTAAAATGGAAGACAAAAAATATTGTATTAAGAATATTTTGGTTAATTGTTCAGAAATGAAACTGGGTATGTGCTTTTGCTGATTTGATTATTTAGTCTCCAGTTTTTTATTTAATTCACTTGCATGGCATGCAGTTTTCTTGTGTAAGAGCTTGTTTTAAAAAATTCAACGGAGAGCTCTCTATATATTTTTAAACATATTGGAGAATTGAGTTATACAGCTCTATTTCCAACCAATCTGGACAACTAGGGTTCTCTCTTTTCATGCTAGGAAAGAAAAAGAAAAAAAGACCTTAGATTTTCTTCTGAGGCTTATTTAGACTTCCTGGTGGCTTATTTTGAAAAGAGAAATGATCTTTTAAAAATTCTTTCTCACAGTATGCTCACAGAAACACTATTTTAATGATAGAAATTAGTTCATGAAGATGGAACTTTAAGGAAATGTTCTCTAAACTAATTAAAATATTTTCCCTCATATTTTAAAAATTCATGAAAATTGTCCAAAGGTAGGAATAAGCTTTTGCACTTAATTATGATTTACCTAACCAGTAATTTTTGTGCTGAATTTAGACAGAAATTCTTGTGCCATTATTGAATTTAATATAAGCATTTCCTTTTCCCAATCCATGCTTTTTAATAGTTTTCAGGGGCTTTGGAGGAAAGAGCTTAGAAACTCTTAAGTTTTCATTGTAGACTTTGCTTTTTAAGGCACACAGTTCAGCATTTTCGGAAAATTTGTTATAAGTTATAATTCCTTTCCTGATAATTTGCATAGAAGAACTTTCAAAAGTTGGCAAGAGGGGCTACTATAAGGGAAGTAGAACATCTTTAGAGAAAGTCCTAAGAACTCTTTAAAATTCTGTAATTCCTAATAAGTATACGAATATTTACTTAATAATAAGAATACTAACATTTATCTAATACGTTACCTAGCATATTTTGCCAAATAAATAAAAAGTGTAAGGCTTAGCATATCAGCAAGGTACAAAACTTAAAATCAGTCCAGGAAAAAGAAAGAAATCAAATGGAAAAAGTTCAAATGAAACAATTTTAGACACTGTATTATATTCAAACGATCAGAACACTATATCTCAAAGTATCTTGACTTAATATATTAGAGAATATGCTTATTCCAACATTAAAATTTAATAATTTTATACCTATTATAATCCTACTTTATAAAGCTAATTACTCATCACATAACATTAGCGTATATGTGTTTTTTAAGAAACTTATAAAAAATAGAACAATCAATAATGCATATTTATTTACCAGGCATTATTTACATCTGATTTACCACATGTATCTTAATGCCTGTCTCCAACTATATAATTAACTCGTTCTATCTGGCATGGAAAAAAAAAAACACCCCTAGAATTAAATTTTTGTAAATGGATGTAATTTTTTCCCCAATATCCTCAAGTTCTGAGAGAGACACTGTGAGCTGGGGTCACCTGCTGTCTGTTTTCATAAATGACATGAATCCTTTTAACCAGGATTGGAACAACAAGGGGTTGGCATTGTTAACATGTGTGAAGGCAACCTCTTTAGGGTTCAATGTTTTCACCTGGACAATGGCCACATAAAGTAGGTGATCACTTTCATTAGTAAAATTCAATGATTCTGTCATGTTAGAAGCAAAGGAAAAACAAGGTTCTCTTAGATGTGAGAAAGAGAAGACAATATTGTGATATTCCAGGTAAAAGTTAACATTATAAGTCATGTTCATTCACGAACTTTATGACTCTTCTACATATCACATCCATCAACTTGAGAGCACTTTCCCCAAATGTGGCATCTCTTTATGACCATTTCAAATGCAATTAGACAGAACAGTAATTTAAAATAAAGTCAGGGTGATGCTTGCTAGTCCTAAATCTTTGACTATGCTTTACTCAGAAAATCTCCATTGATAGGAATCAAGCAGGCCATATCTCAACTGTTGAGGCAGGTAACTCCAGGTTTTGAATGTTGGCCACCTTCTGAGAGTAGGGAGACATATAGTTATGATTTCCTCTTTATATCCTACAATCCAGCAGTTCTAAATTTGTGAGAATCAAGTCTAGAGTAGTTAAATCCCATCATGCATTTCTCAAATTAAAGAAGATATGTTTAAATAAGTTAAACTTTCTATTTATCCAATCAGAGTCTGGCTTTGCAGGGGGTCTCACAACCAGATGATTGTGATTTACTGTTGCCTTGATAACTTACTTGGTCAATGTCAAAAAGCAGATGTCTTAAATCCTGTCTCCCTCTCTGAAGTTTGCTAGGATTTACACTGGGGATTTCCTGGCACCTCTGTCTCCTCCCACATCAGGGTTTACATGGTCATTTCCCCTTGAAATTAGCTTCCCCTAGCCTAGACCATCATTATCCCTGGCTGTTAAAAGCGGCAACTTCTTAGGAAGGAGGGAGGAGCTCTATAAAGTACAGAAAAAGAAACGGACAAGTCAGTTGTGCAGTGATGAGAATGCAAATCAGTTAAAGAAATTCTGAAGGACTTGAAATCGCATGTTAAGTGATTATGGCTGATTGGATGGGAAGTAGCAGGGCATGGTGGAATGGACTTTGGAAGGCTAGGAATCCGACACAGCTGGTGTGAAACATGACTCTGCTTTGCCCACCTGCCAGCTGTGATATATGGGGCAACGCCGTGGCCTCGGTGTTGACCTCTCTGAACCAGAAATAATAACATTTACATCTACACATAGTGCTCTCCTCTTAAATCCTAACTAGGGGGAAAAAATGATAAATTCTACTTCAAATAGGGCTAGAATTTTATTCCAAATTGGAAGGTGGGGTTATATTGTTAAAATTACAGAAAAGAATGTATCTATTGTGAAAACATATGCTGAAGTATTTATGTATAAATAGTATATGCTGTAAATAAATATTTATAATAAAAATAAAATATACAGTAAACATATGGAAGTATTTATATTTTATAAATTAAAATTGTATACATATTCAGATACAGATTTAAGTATTCACATATATTTAGAAAAACATTCTCCACTCACAGGTAATTCATTTGAAAATAAATGGCATTTGCTAGAATTATGAAGATGGTATGCATAAATCCTCCATACATATTACATGTTGATGCCAAAAAAGAACTTCTACTCTGTGAACCGGAGAACTGAATAATTTTGTGAAATCATTTATACTGTTCACAAAAAGAGTGTTAAATAAGTTAACAAGAAAAGGAAATAAAATACTAGAGACTGGGTGGCTTATAAACAACAAACATTTAGTTCTCACAGTTCTGGAGTCTGGGAAGTCCAAGAACATGGCACCTGCAGATTCGGTGTCTGGTGGGGATGTGCGGCCTCATAGACCACCTTTTTCTCCCTCTAACCTTGCAGGGTGGAAAGGGCAAGGGAGCTCTTTGGGGTCTTTTTAGAGGGACACTAATCCCATTCATGAGGGCAGAGCCCTCATGACCTAATCACCTCTGAAAGACCCCACTTCCTACTACCATAACCTTGGGGGTTAGGATTTCAACATAGGAATTGAGGGGAAGGAGGGACAAACATTAAATCTAGAGTACCCAGTATTGCCCCAAAATCAATTTGATTAAAATATTTCTAGAAAAATTATTTGAAAGTTACTTTTTTGATGAAATCAGTAATAGCATTCTCAACAACCCCAAGACATCACCAATACACTGAAACATTTTCACTGAGGCTTCTTGTCTTTGATATCTCATGGTAGTTTTTCCCTATTAGTTAATTTCAATGATGAAAACAATTATGTAACACTGGGATTGTAAAATGACAGTGGTTTATGTATTTAAAGTTTTTCTGTGCAGTTTACTCATGAGCTACTATTTTTCCTGTTCTGCCAAATTATATTGGTTCACTTGGCCAATCTTCTTTCCACTTAGCCTCATGAATAATAGTGACTATTTCACCGTGATAATAGAGGCAGTTATTAACAACAATGTTTATTTTGAAATTAAAAGTGAAGATAAGTTGTTAGCATGAAGTTAAGATGGTTGTTCTGAAAATGCTAACTAAAATAGTGAAACTGGAGCAGGTTCATTCTGAAAGTCCCTGGGTCTATAGATATCACTAAATCATAATTAGATAGCGGCACATCTGATGTTATGGAAACCAACTCTGTTAACATTTTGACTATATAAACACATTTCTGTTTTAAGACAATGTGATGTTTCCACTTTGCTGTTGCCTTAATGTGAATACAGCCATTTAATTTTAGCTAGCAGCAGAACTCAAGTATGGAACTTAGGGATTGGGTCCACTCCAGCCTGATCAGACTTGACTCTTGGCTAAAGACAGTTTTTGGAACCTCCTTGGCTACAGAGGAGACTACTTTGCCAAATGGAGGAGGTTGTACCGTCTCTGTGCTGCATCACTGTATCCAAAGGTTAACTTTTAAAGCGTGCATTTTCTTAGTTTGTTATTAGTGGGACAGTGACCATTAATGTAAGAAAACTTGATGACTGGTAGATCCTACCTTCTTAACATCTCTTTCTTCATTCCCTCCCTCCCACCCATCCTTTACAGAACTGCCCGAGAAAACTTTCTAAAATGTAAAGCTCAGCCTGACCATTCACTTAAAGTCCTTCAGCAACAACACTCCTCACCCTCATCAATCTCCCCGAAAACAGAGCTTTCAGGATAATATTTGAACTCCTTAGCGTAGCATTCTAGACCATTCAGGAACCAGCTCCTGCCTACCCTGCTTCCTACCACCTATTCACCCCTACCCTTCATGCCAGCAATACTAAATGCCTGTAAGGACTCAAAAGATTCAAGTATTTTACGCTTTTGTACACATGCTGTTCCAGAACTCCCTTTACCCCTTTCTTCATTCTGCTAACTCCCATGGTCCTTTACAACTCAGATAACCTCCTTCAAGAAGCTCTCTCTGGGGCTTCCCTGGTGGCGCAGTGGTTGGGAGTCCGCCTGCCGATGCAGGTGACACGGGTTCGTGCCCCGGTCCGGGAAGATCCCACATGCCGCGGAGCAGCTGCGCCCGTGAGCCATGGCCGCTGAGCCTGAGCGTCCGGAGCCTGTGCTCCGCTACGGGAGAGGCCACAACAGTGAGAGGCCCGCGTACCACAAAAAAAAAAAAAAAAAAAAAAAAAGAAGCTCTCCCTGACCCCTAGTGGAATGAAGATGTCCCTTCTCCATGTTCCTATAAGACCCTGTCCATGCCTCATCCACAGCACCTGATCGTGTGTTTTCTCTCTGAAACCCCACTCTCTGTAATCTCAGCAAGAGCAGGAACGGTACCATAGGGGAATGCACTTTTTCAATGCCTAGCCCAGGGCTTTGTACAAAAGGGGCACTCAAATACTTATCAAATTAATGAAACAAATCGGTGGTCTACAGTCAATTAGCTGGTTATCATAACATATGGATAAGGCAGTGAAATTTGCTTCAAATGATATTTTTATACAGTATCCAGTTATTTCTCCCCATCCTCTCCCACTTCCTAAGTCACCAGTGAGACAGCTAGCCAACAAGAACATTATTATTTGGTTCTGAGGTAGAGCCTTTGTCTGGACAGACAATTACCTCCTAGTGGAAGGAACTGCCTCCAAAATCTTGTCCTTAGTAAGTATGACAGAATTAACCATGCTTCCACTTCAACACACCAGCCTAATGGCTTCTTTTCTCTTTTCCTTTCCTCTTCCCAAAGCTAACATCTAGACCAGTGGAAGTGGACCTTTTTAGGGTTGGAGAAGTATACACGGGCAGAAACCCACCAAATTTTGCACAGTTTCAGGAGACTCACAGTCTCTGAGCCAGTTTTCTTACCCAGGGTTAAGATCTTCCACACTAGGTCCCCTCCAGGACGTGCCCCTCAATCACTCCTTTTGTCCTCAAAATATGCAATCACTCCTCTTCCAGACTCTTGGAATATGTGATCTAAATCATAGCCTTTATTCTCTTATCTCTCTTTCTAAACCCTACCTAACATAAGAACTGGCGCATAGTACGCACTCAGTATAGTTAGTCCATGAAGGAGCCCTCTACAAGCTGTTTTCTGCCCTCCCCATTCTAGAGAAACTGCCCTCAGGGAAGAAATCAATGATCTTCCCCAAGTCAGATTCTGTGCCAGGACTGAACAAAGTTACCCAACAAAGTAACTTCATGGGATTGTCTCCAGCTCTTGAAATTCTCTGTCCTCTTGATTTCCATAGCATTGCACTGTTGGGCTTGTCTCTTTTCTGCTGGCCCCTTCTTAGACCTCTCTGCTGGCACCTTTTTTTTCTCTACTCTGTTTCACCTCTTTCCTCTGCTCTTTTCCTTATAAACCTAGTTTTGGAAACCTGTCCCCACAGAAAAATCCCAAGTCTGTATCTTCATTCCTAAACTATAAACTTCCGTCATCTCCTTCTCTTCTGAGATAGTTTATGGAGCTCATCTGTACATCAAAGACTAAATTCACAATTCCGCCTAACCATGCTTACGTATTTGGTTTCCATCCAGTGTTGTGAATGCCTCATTTAAAATCTAACTTAGATTTACCACCTCTATTTCCATTGCCTACATCCTATGCCTAGATTCCAACAACAGCCTCATAAACAAAACAAAACAAAAAACGGAAACAATTACTATAAACCAGGCACTACTCTAAGTCATTTATATACTTTAATCTTTATACCCTATGGGTTTGTATCACTCTGATGTCCACTTTACAACATGAGAAAACTGAGGTTTAATCTCTCTAGAGATTAAATAATGAGATTACAGACCACACTGTAAGAAGTGGTGTCATGATTTGAATCCGGAATGTTTAATGCCAGAGCCCACTAAGATACACTGCCTCTTCTAGGGACCTCCGGTTCTTCTTCCTTTTCTTCTTCAGTGTATCCTGGGCATCACTGATTCCAGAAAAATACTCCTTCAACAGGGCACCACTGTATTAGTCTCCTGTTCAAGGAGGAAAGAGACTTACTGAATATGTATTACAGTATGAGCTTTCACTGAACTGACATAGTGCCCTCTTCTTAGATTTGTCAACCTGCTCAGACTCCCTTCTCTGGGAGACTGAGCTCAGCTCCATCATGAAGTCTAAGCTCAACTGTTTGCCTTAATTTCAGTATCACCTGCACTTACAGAGGATAACTACTCCCTTCACCAGTCCCAACTCTGGAGCCCTTACTGTCCAGGCCAGATTCCAATGCCTCCCATCAGAGGGGGGTTGAGACACCATGAGTCCACAGTGGTTTCTGTCACTTTTCAAAACATTTTCACAACCTGGTTAACCTTGTTGTCCACCATATCCTAACACCAATCAATCTATACAATCCACTGTCTCTAATCCTACCTGGTGAAGTTCAGGGTCTATTGTCTACTCATTTTGTCATACTGTCCTTCACCTAGAAATGCCGTCAGTATCATCCTTGCCTTTACTAATTTTAAAGCTCTATCTCCAATTCTATTTCTTCCATAATTATTTCCTTTATTCAAATCCTCTCCCTTCTTAGAACTTCTGTTGAACATATAGTCTGTTCCATATTGCTTATCTATTCCTATGATTATATTGTAATATATTGTTTTAATCTTCTTAACTAGGAGGTCATGCCAAAGTGATGCTTTCCAGAACCAGAAGTCTTCCCCAAAGACAAAGTCCAGTCTCATTCTTAGAAGACAGAACCAGCTTGTAACTCTCCAAGTGACATCATCCATCTTGAAAGTTTAAGATATTCAATTCCCACTGCCACCTCTTTATAACATACCTGTATACCTTCATATTATATATTTTATGTGACACATGTGTGTTAGCCTTGTCTCTTCAACAAAACCATAAGTTTCCAGAGGGCAGGGACCATGTCTCATACTTTTACTCCCTGTGGCATTTGTAATAGTTCTATCAGGCAAATAGTGGATACCCAGTAAATACTCCCTTGGGAATTCATTGATAACTTTCAGTCCAGGAACTCTAACATCAAATGTTGATTCTCCTAATGTGTTCATATGAGACCAAACACTATGATTTTAAGACCAGGAAATTATTTCCCTCATGTTGTTCACATAAAATAAGCAATGATTTTCCCATACCTTTCAAAGTATAGTACTAAAGTTTTTTGTCTCGATGGCACATTTTGAATACTAGGATTTTGGATACACACTACGGAGGATTAAAAATCTCAAACGATACCAAATAGGTCAGTAGTTGCTGTTTTGCAAGCACTCTTACATCAAAAATCTCACAGCAACTTAAAAAAAAAGTGTGCACAAGTATTTGCATGGTCAGTCTTCAGCAGTGGGTTGCTGTGTGAGCAGAACTGTTTACTTTCCTGTGCTCATTTTCTTATATTGTCATAAATTAAAATTCCAACTTGTTCTGGTAAACACTTTGGCACTGACTGTATGCTCACACTAAGCCTCCTATTTCCTGCCCTGAGTTGAACTCTATCCTCCACCACAAAGCTCAGAGCTGAAAGCACAGAGCTCGGTGTTCTATCTGACAGACATTACCGCGGCTGTATGTGACCACAACTGCAGCAAAAATAAAGTTAACACACTGAGGAAATTTGAGGGCATACTCATGAAGCTTCAGATACCTCAGGGTTCATAACCGGGGTGCAGATACAATGTACGTTCAAGCTTATTATAGGAAAAGGAGATTCATAAATACAGAAAAATATGATGATGAATAATTTATTATCTTCTAAGAGTCTAGGTAAACGAAGTGTTTTTCTGTCCTACAGTGACCAAAAATGAAGAAGTAAAAATAATTATGGTGAAACACTACAGAATAGGTTTAGATGAAAAATATGAAGTAACCAAAAAGTGGTCTTTGAACGATCTGCGGATGGTCGATGGAAAAGAAGCAGATACAGTAAGTGTTATGTTTTGTAAGGGAGATATGGGATCAATATGCTGGAGACCTTTATGGTTAATATCTTACTTCATATATTTTTGGCATGTACTGAGAGTTAAAATGACATATTATTCTTAAGTGGTACAGTTTACTCTACTGGGATGATCTACTGGTTTGTTTGTTCTGTTTTTATGAGTTTAAATTTGAATTTTTTCGATTAGATTTAAAGCATCTTTCCCAAGGTCTTCTTAACAGGTTAAACACAATCTTCCAGCCAGTTACGAAACTTTAAATATCTGATGCTTCCACCACCACTCTCTTCCCAGCCCAGTTTCCTCCATAATTTGTGGGGATTCCTTTCCTCATCTTCTTCAGATTTTACTGTCAGTTAGCTGCATGATCCTCTGGAAGGATCAATAACCCTTGGAAATCCTACAGCCTCAGTGTTGAAAGTGGGGAAAGGGTGTGTACTTTAATCTCTTGTGTGACCACTTGAAAGTTGTTTTCCCAGTCTCTCCTTGAACTCTTCTACTGATGGAGAACTCATTACCACATGAGTAAATCCATTCTACTTCCAAATTAACATCCTTTATTTTTACATGTCCCACTTATGTTTAACTAAAATCTCCTTCACTATAACATCCACCCATCAGTCCTAGCATCGTCATTTGAACCAACCAGAACAAACCCAATCCTTCTTTCACATAGCAGCCTTTCCAATGTTTGAAGACACTAATAAGGGTCCCTCAAGTTTTCTCTTTTCTGGGTTAAATGTAACCATTTCATTCTTTAAATAATGTTCATATGAAGATCAAATAAGTTAATATGACAGGTTATACAAACACTAAGAGGTCATAGCGCTGTTGTTATTTTCTCCCATGACATTGCTGCAACACCCTTCACTATGCAATCTCTTCTCCTCTGGAATGTTTCAGCTTTTCCAGAATTAAATACAATACTTTAGAATTAGCGTGACCAGTTTCTATTTCCTTTGATCTGGATTCTTATTTCTAGTAAACACTCAACTGAGACCTCAGGTCTTTTGGGCATGAATTGCCATTTAACCTGATCAGCCGCACCTTCTACGCACATGGAATAAAATCTAGATAAAAGCCCTTCATGATCTGGCTTCTTTATATCTGGTCATTTCTCCTAAAACTTTATACAGCAAAGGTGCTTTAATACTCTCGGGGCTTAGAAAGCTCAGTCACCTCCATCCCTCACCCCATTCTCAGATTCCCCATGGAGTAAAGTCCTACTCATGTCCCCCTGCCCTATAACCCCATTGCACAGTGAATGTAAATAATCCAACAAACTCCAACTGTTGGCTTACTCTGTCTCCCCTCTGGATAAAAAACTGTAACCATTCCTTTTCATCTTTTATTGTAGCCTTCTGCCTGGCAGTTATCAGGGACTCAATAAATATTTCTGTTATTGTTGGATGAATTAGAATTTAAGCTCATTTATTCTTAATCTGATTAAATGCCATATTCTTAGGTTGGCCTATTCCTACCTATCAAATCTTCTAATATTTTGATTTTTTAATATTCACTATAGTATGATGCAGATTTAATGCACACAGCATTTAGGACTTCATTCAAGTCAATAATAAAAATGATGAAGCAGGCAGGGCTAAGTGCATACCTCTAGGTAATTGACAGGTTATCATTACTACTACTATTATTACCACTACTAGTAGTACTGCTACCTGCTACCATCTCACACTCAGTAAACTCTTACCAGATGACAGGAACCACAAAAAGCTCTTTCCATATGTAACTTCACATAATTGTCACAAAAATTCCATGAATTAGATTCTATCATTACTCCTGATTTACAGATGAGGAAAATGAGACATAAAGAGATTAACTGACTTGCCTAAGATCAAATAACTACTCTAGAGATGGAACTAGACTTTACCTCCAAATCTATCAATTTGTCTTCTTTGGACTGGTTGTTTATCATCTCTACAAATTTGTGTATTCAGTCACTCACTGAGAATTTATAGTATACCAGGCTCTGCTAGGCTCTGAGGATACAGTGGTAAGTTAGATGGACACAAGCTCTTAATTCTGCCACTTAATTCTGCCTTATTAATTATCTAGTCTGACTATCTAAATTTTTCCCTTAAGATCTTTACTGAAATCAATATATGTTATTGGCTATTATCTTATCACCTAGGAATCCTATTTTTAAAATTTGGTGTGTTTGGCATGACTTCTTGGTGAAGGCATGCTGGATTTCATTGCTTTCTTTCCTAAGTAATCACATAGCATTTTTTCTGACATTATATTCTACCTAAATGTTCAACACTTAGGAAATAGTTAAATATATTTTTTCATGTCATTATGCTGGAACATTACATGGTCATTAAAAGTCATGTTTCCAAAAGAATACCTCAGAACACAATTGTTCACCACTTAATACGTTTTTTAAAAGTCAGCTGAATACAAAACTTTTCTATAATATTATCTCATTTTACATATTTAATTTATCATAGTATTGAAAATTGAAAGCTGAACCTTAAATTTTAATACAAAAAAAATGTATGTGGGTATGTAAATGTATATATGAAACTAACCAGTACTCTAACAATAATTATCTCTGTGTCATAGGGGTACAAATTTTTAAAGTATTTTCTTCTATATACTTTTAGGTATTTGCCAAAATTTCTATACTGCATTGAATTTTATCACAAGTCAGTGTCAAGTTCACTAATCTGTAGTTTCAAGAATTAATCATGCCCACCTCTTTTTTTGACCATTTTCTTAATTTTTTCTCAAGTCCTCAAGTGAATATACAATTTATTTAACATTCAAACTTCATTAAGACATGTGCAATATGGCAATTTTACTGGGGGTTTAACCCTATCTAGGATGATTGCTTGCTGGGGCTTAGCAACAGGGTCCAACTTAGCACTAATTAAATACTTTATTGAATAAATATAATGCCAAACAAAATGCATTCAAATGCTTTCTAAAAAAAATCAATTTTAAAGGCATTTCTATTCAGGCTAATGACAGCCTGAATTATGTTATTCATAATAACATATTTGAATATGTTATTCATATTCAAATGAATATGAATATGAATATGAATAAAGGTAGATATGCTAGTTTAACATAATTAGCTGATTTTATACAGCCAATTATACAGCACTTATATCTTTTAGTCTGCAAGTATATTATTAAATGATAGAGAACATCTAATACAACCATTTTTACAGAACTAGGAAATAAATTTCTAAGAAAGAAAGATTTTACAGACCCCATCTTTTATACCAACCCCAAGAGTAATACCCCAATTGTTACTAATGTCATAATTATTTTCTATAAGCTTGGTCAGTGCCCAGGGATGTATTAATCAAGCCTGTCAGCTTAGATTCATTGGAAGCAGCTAGCTCTGCTCTATTTTCTCCTCACCTTTCTGGCCTTTAATTCCATCTCTATGTTGTTAATTATTCCCTTTCCCATTTGAAGATTGTTATCTTTCATAGTGAACTAGATACAAAAGGGAAATTGAGTATTTCTATTTTTCTGATCACTTTAGGGCCTAAAATATTAAACTGCCAGAAGAAAACCTACAATATCCAAAGAGTAGTTCTTCTAAATATTTCTTTTCTGTGGATGAAGTAAAAATATCTCAGTTGTTCTGGGAATTTCCACTTGTCCTCCCTCTTGTAATTGAATCCTCAGGAGTCAGCATATATTATATTTTTCTCGATAGCAATGATACAGTTTTAAATAGAGCTATTTCAAGCCAAAAGTTGTCAACTTTAAAATGGAATGGAATTGAAATTGAAGTCAATTTATAAAGGAGAAATCAGAATGACTGGGGATTTGGAGACTGATGTAGTGCAACAGAAGAGAGAATGATGTAGCAGGAAATGGGGTTGGGCTGAGTGAGAGCTTAGTCCTTGTCTTGGCTCTGTCAATAACTACATGTGTGACCTGGGCTTCACCCCTCTGGAAACTATTATTCACTATTACATTACATTATATTATATTATATTTAATCTACTATAAACAAGGGATTACTGAATGAACAATGAGATTCCCTTTTAGCTCTATCAAAAGAAAGAAAGAGAGAGGAAGGGGGAGACAGAGGGAGAGAGGAAGGAAGGAAGGAAGGAAGGGACAGATGGACGAACTTGTATTCTATGTTCATACCTGCTTAGGTTTCAATTATCAGGCTAATGGAAAAACTTAATCCTCTCCAAGTATCTCAAAAGAACAAAGGATATTTTCTACATGATAAGGAGTAAATGTTTCTGTGAGGAAACTACATAAGGAGTATGCTTAGTATCTGGTGATGGAATGGGTGTGATTTCCTTTCATTGAGATTCTCTAAAGAACTGTCCTTCAATCTGCAATCATGACAGCTAGGAAACATTTTGCAAGGTGTGACTAGAGAACATTGTACTTAAAATCACAACACCCTTGTACATTCTTTTTCTTAAAGTATTGTTTTGTTTTTTAAAAATGTTAATAGTGTAAAGCAAGGTGATATTAACACCAGTGTCACAATCTTTGGGGACAGATTTGGGAAAAGGAATTATCATTCATTAAGCTCCATACTAGTATCACAGTTTAAATGATTAATCTCATACAAACTTCAGAGCAACCCTATCCAAAAAGTGAAGGCCAAATATAATAAGTGCCCTGCCCATGGTTACATCAGAGTCAAAATGGTTGGCTAACTCCAAAACCCTTGTTCTTTTTCCTGTCTCCTCTAAGAATTTTCCTATTTGAAAAAGAAATTGCGAATACATACGTTCTTATATACAAACTTTACACACCTCATGGTAAAAAGTCATTAATACTTTTGCTTGGTCTGGTCTCTCTGCCTCTTTATCATTTAGGGCAATGTTTACCTCCACTTCTCTTTTTATAGGATGACTTCAGATCAGTTCAACACACATTTGTTGAGTGGATACACAAAAGATAAATAACTGAAAACCTCTGCCCTCAAAGAGAGTTAGGAGTCAGGCAGATAATGAATGCGAAAGCATTTTGTAAATTGAAAATCACTTTATAAATGCAATGCATAGTTGTTACTGCTATTAGTAACAGTAGCAATGATTATTATTTTAACATGTAGGACCTAGGTCGGGTTTGATGCCTACTTTTCCCTGAAACATCTCCACTAGAAGTATACAGCCTAGAGCAATCCAGTGAGTCAGTCTTTAGTAAATTGTCTGTTTCAGTCAAATGATTTAACGATCCTTGCTATTAACTTCAAAGCCAGCAAGTTGGTGATCTGTTGTATGCCAAAGGCTGCTTAGCCATTCTGTATTTCCCCCTTCTACTATTGAAATAGCACAAGGGACCGACCTCCTAGTAGAGAAAAGGAGAAATCTTTTCTCTCCTGTGGAAGTCTATAATTGGGTTTATTCTTTTCTTCCATCCCCATCCATCCTCTCAAATTCACTACCCTGGGAAGACTTGGTAACTGCACATTTTGACACATATTTATTTGCATAATTGAAAAATCACAGATGCTTCAAAAAGAATCTTTCTTATTGTTCTTTATAGAAGCAACATGTTTGAAACGGGTAGTTTTGGGAAGCTCATTTGTAGATTTTGGGAAAATGTTTGATACTGATACTTTACAATCAATACAACAATCAATATGAGAGAATCCAGGAAATCTAGCTACTTTCCTGGCTACAAACTAAATCATGTCTCTCTTTTTCTTCTAGGACAATCCATTTTTTGATCTGCACTTCAAGAAAGTGTACAGTTTGGAAGCATATAGTTGTGCTTCCAAATATGCCTTTGTTCGAACTGTAAACAAGCTGAATCATGCATACCTTAAGAAGGACTTACGGATCGTGAACTTTGATTCTACTTACATTAATGATGATTCCATTTGGTCCTCCAACAACAAGGATTGCTTGGTCCTTATGAGAATATGCTTTTATGCTTTCAATCTAGTGTGCTTGTCCCTGTGTCCCCTGTCACTCTGAATATGTATACCATGTTCCTTCATCAGTGTTCTATGAAAATGGTTCCCTAAGTAAATATTGATAGTCATGATTTTGTTTTTTCCCTTTATCAGTGACTACTATTCATATGAAAATAAAGTGATGCTTTGTGAATTGCAGTGAAATGTGTTTCGATGCATTCATTCAATATTCTGGACTTTTGCCTTTGGTAACTTTGGAAGGAGTTGGATGGTTTTGCCTAAACTAGTATTCTACTAAGGGGTATCAAAAATTATCTTGAAAGGTCTAAATAAGTGGAAATACATCCTGTTTCCACGGACAGGAAGATTTAATATTGTCAAGATGTCAGTACTACCCAAAGTGATCTGCAGATCAATATAATCCCTATCAAAATTCCAATGGCTTTTTTTGTAGGAATGGAAAAGTCAATAGTCAAATTCATATGGAGCTGCAAGGGACCCCACATAGACAAACGATCTTGAAAAAGAAGTACAAAGTTTGAGGACTCACACCTCCCAATTTCAAAACTTACTACAAAGGTATAATGATCAAAGCAGTATAGTGCTGGCATAAAGATAGACATATAGATGAATGGAATAGAACTGAGAGTTCAGAAATAAACTCATACATCTATGGTCAACTGATTTTTGGAAAGGATGCCAAGTTCATTCAAAAGAGAAAAAATAATCTCTTCAACAGATAGTGCTGGGACAAGTGGATATCTACATGCAAAAGAAAGAAACTGAACCCCTTTCTTACAGCATACACAAATATCCTTAAAATGGATTAAAGGTGTGAATGTAAAACCTGAAAGCATTAAACTCCTAGAAGAAAACATAGGGGTAAATCTTTGGGACCTTAGATTTGGCAATGGATTTTTATGACATCAAAAGGAAGAGCAACAAAAGAAAAATTAAATAAATTGGACTTCAACAGAGTTACTTTTGCATCAAAGAACATTATCAAGAAAGTGAAAAACAGGTCTACAGAATGAAAGAAAACATTTGCAAATTGTATATCTGATAAAGGTTTAATGTAAAGAACTCCTACAACTCAGTAACAAAAAGACAAACACCTAATTCAAAGATAGACAAGAAATTTGAATAGACATCTCTGCAAAGTATACAGTAAGCACAAGAAAAGAAACTCAGCATCATTAGTCATTAGGGAAATGCAGATCAAAACCAAAATGTAACCCCCTTCACACCTACTAGGATGGCTATTTTTAAAAAATACAGAAAACAAGAAGTGTTGGCAAAGATGTGGAGAAACTGAAACCCTTATACATTGCTTATGGGAATGTAAAATGGTATAGCATGGTGGAAAACAGTTTGACGTGTCCTCAAAAAGCTAAACATGGAATTACCAAACAACCCTAGGTATATACCCAGAGGAATTGAAAGCAAGGAGTTGAATAGATGTTTGTACACCAATAATCATTGCAGCATTATTCCCAGTAGCCGAAATATGGAAACAATGCAAGTGTCCATCAACAGATGAATGGATATACAAAATGTGATATATCCATACAGTGGAATATTATTCTGCCATAAAAAGCAATGAAGTTCTGATACATGCTACAACATGGATGAACATCAAAAATACGTGAAGTAAAATAAACCAGATACAGAAGGACAAATATTGTATGCTTTCACTTACACGAAATATATAGACTAGGCAAAATCAGAGACAGAAAGTAGATTAGCAGTTACCAGGGGCTGGGAGGAAGAAAAAATGGGGAGTTATTACTGAATGGTTATAGAGTTTCTGTTTGGGGTTATGAAAAAGTTTTGGACATAGATGGTGGTGATGGTTGCACAACACTGTGAATGTAATTAACGCCCTGAATTATACATTTTTAAATGGTTAAAATGGCAAATTTAATGTTATATATATTATACCATAATTTTTAAAAATAATGTAATATGTTAAAAATAATTGAATTGTACACTTTAAATTGGTGAATTGCATGGTGTGTGAATTATACATCAATAAAAATGTTAAAAAAAAAAAAGGACTACTTTAAATCTACTAGAAGAAAACATGGGTGAATTTTTTTATAAACTGAGAGTGGGGAAAACTCCTAGCTATCACTCAAATCTAGAAACAATGAAGAAAAATGATTAATTTAACTACATCAATATAAGAAGCCTTTACATGAAAAGAAAAACTATATTCAATCAAACGACAAATGACAAACTGGAAAAAGCGCAAGTTATGTAGCAATACATTTATATCTTTCATATACAGATTGCTCCCAAAATTGAAGAGTTAAAAAAACTAACTGCAATTTGCTGAAAAATTAGTAAAAGATACATACATAGAAAAAGAATTGCAAATGACACTTAAACATATGATAAGATGCTTAACTTTGCCCATAATAGGAGAAATACAAATTAAATATATAGTGTGATCCTGTTTCTTACCTCTCTATTGGAAAAAATTCAAAACTTTGACAATATCCCATCGGGAATGGGAAAAGAGTTCCCCTCATTCGCGGCTATTGGAAATGCAAGAGAGTACAAATCTGATAGGAGAGGAATTTGAGAATATCTTGCAGAACTACGTATACATTTACTCTTTGATATGGAAATTTTATTTCTAGGACTCAAAGGCATCCCAAAGGTACTTTGGCAAAGATACAGAATGACAAATGCATAAGGCATGTGACATTGTTTGCAAGAGTGAAATATTTCAAATAGTCCGAATATCCATCTTTAGAGGAAGAGTCCTGATTGGAGGTCATTGGCATGGGGGAGGTGTTGGCGGGCTAACAAGAAGCCAAGCATACTAGGTGATTGGTTAAAGGTATGTATATGGCTTTCTCTATAGTTGGTCCTAAGTCAGAAGTGGGGGCCAAAATCAGGGAAGCTGGGTTATTAATCAAGTCCTGGTCATTTGGGGCCCATTACTACAGGGGCTATTATTAGGCTTTCTAGATTGGTTGCTACAGATAGTAGTTTGACTTCCTGGACTGGTTACTGAACATACTAGTATGGCTTCCTCAGCTGTTTGCTGCAGGTGGTGGGGCAGAGTTCTATTTTTATATATAATCTGGCCATTGTCCATTTGTATATTCAGAAATATCTTGTTTATGGTGATGGTTACATGACTGTATACACTTGTCAAAATCCATCGAACCTAAAACCATATCCAGAAGCTTAATTGTTAGTAATATTGGTAGTGTTATTTTGACAGTATCATAGGAGTGTAAGTACTGTAAGATTAAACACATGTTATCACGTTAATGTCATTAGAAACCGAGATTTTTAAGCCTAACAGAGGGAATATACAAGTAAAGAAATCAAAGAAATTAAAGCCCAGTAACAGTAAATTTAACTGGAAATGGTAATTTAAACTTACTAATATAAACCCCTCTTTCTTTAAAAAAAAAGAGCATGCATTTTCTAGATTTGTCTACTGAAACCGTGAAGCAAAGACATCGTGAGGCATGAGCATCTTAGCATGCAAGAGTGTTCTGCCAATACCATCTCCCACTGAAAAGACTGGAGTCTATTTAAAGAAATTACTGATTCCAGGTCTGGGACAGAAAATGTACAAGACGAACATGGGACATCTTGATGTACCAGGAAGAAAGGAAGCTATCGAAGTCAACTGGGGTCAGTCCAAGGACACAGGAGCCAACTTGAAGTAGCTCCCACTGGCCTAAGACGAGGCAATTTGAGCATAACAGGAAAATGACTATAATAGAATGAAGCATTTGAGTCCTCTCCCTCTTTTTCTTGATGAGTCTGGCTAATGTTTTATCAATTTTGTTTATCTTCTCAAAGAACCAGCTTTTAGTTTTATTGATCTTTGCCACTGTTTTCTTTGTTTCTATTTCATTTATTTCTGCTCTGATCTTTATGATTTCTTTCCTTCTGCTAACTTTGGGTTTTGTTTGTTCTTCTTTCTCTAGTTCCTTTAGGTGTAAGGTTAGATTGTTTATTTGAGACTTTTCTTGTTTCTTGAGGTATGCCTGTATAGCTATAAACTTCCCGCTTAGAACTGCTTTTGCTGCATCCCATAGGTTTTGGATCGTTGTATTTTCATTGTTATTTGTCTCTAGATATTTTTTGTTTTCCTCTTTGATTTCTTCAGTGATCTCTTGGTTATTTAGTAACGTACTGTTTAGCCTCCATGTGTTTGTGTATTTTACGTTTTTTTCCCTGTAATTCATTTCTAATCTCATAGCATTGTGATCAGAAAAGATGCTTGATATGATTTCAATTTTCTTAAATTTACCAAGGCTTGATTTGTGACCCAAGATGTGATCTATCCTGGAGAATGTTCCATGTGCACTTGAGAAGAAAGTGTAATCTGCTGTTTCTAGAAATGTCCTATAAATATCAATTAAATCTGTCTGGTCTACTGTGTCATTATTTAAAGCTTGTGTTTCCTTATTAATTTTCTGTCTGGATGATCTGTCCATTGGTGTAAGTTAGGTGTTAACGTCTCCCACTATTATTGTGTTCCTGTCAATATCCTCTTTTATAGCTGTTAACATTTGCCTTATGTATTGAGGTGCTCCTATGTTGGGTGCATATGTATTTATAATTGTTATATCTTCTTCTTGGATTGATCCCTTGATCATTGTGTAATGTCCTTCCTTGTCTCTTATAACACTCTTTATTTTAAAGTCTATTTTATCTGATATGAGTATTGCTATTCCAGCTTTCTTTTTTTTTTTTTTTTTTTTTTTGCGGTACACGGGCCTCTCACTGTTGTGGCCTCTCCCGTCGTGGAGCACAGGCTCCAGACGCGCAGGCCCAGCGGCCATGGCTCACGGGCCCAGCCGCTCTGCGGCATGTGAGATCTTCCCGGACCAGGGCACGAACCCGTGTCCTCTGCATCGGCAGGCGGACTCTCAACCACTGCGCCACCAGGGAAGCCCTCCAGCTTTCTTTTGATTTCCATTTGCATGGAATATCTTTTTCTATCTTCTCACTTTCAGTCTGTATGTGTCCCTAGGTTTGAAGTGGGTCTCTTGTAGACAGCATATATATGGGTCTTGTTTTTGTATCCATTCAGTGAGCCTGTGTCTTTTGGTTGGAGCATTTAATCCATTCACATTTAAGATAATTATCAATATGTATGTTCCTATTACCATTTTCTGAACTGTTTTGGGTTTGTTTTTGTAGGTCCTTTTCTTCTGTTGTGTTTCCCACTTAGAGAAGTTCCTTTAGCATTTGTTGTAGAGCTGGTTGGGTGGTGCTGAATTCTCTTAGCTTTTGCTTATCTGTAAAGCTTTTGATTTCTCCATGAAATCAGAATGAGATCCTTGCCAGGTAGAGTAATCTTGGTTGTAGTTTCTTCCCTTTTGTCACTTTATATATATCATGCCACTCCTTTCTGGCTTGTAGAGTTTCTGCTGAGAAATCAGCTGTTGACCTTATGGGAGTTCCCTTGTATGTTATTTGTCGTTTTCCCTTGTTGTTTTTAATAATTTTTCTTTGCCTTTAATTTTTGTCAATTTGATTACTATGTGTCTCGGCATGTTTCTCCTTGGGTTTATCCTGCCTGGGTCTCTCTGTGCTTCCTGGACTTGGGTGGCTATTTCCCTTCCCATGTTAAGGAAGTTTTTGACTATAATGTCTTCAAATATTTTCTCAGGTCATTTCTCTCTCTCTTCTCCTTCTGGGACCCCTATAATGCACATGTTGGAGCATTTAATGTTGTCCCAGAGGTCTCTTAGTCTGTCTTCATTTTTCTTTCTTTATTCTGTTCCGCAGTAGTGAATTCCACCATTCCGTCTTCCAGGTCACTTATCCGTTCTTCTGCCTCAGTTATTTGCTATTGATTCCTTCTACTGTATATTTCATTTCAGTTATTGTATTGCTTATCTCTGTTTGTTCTTTAATTCCTATCTAGTTGTATGTTCTTTAATTCTTCTAGGTCTTTGTTAAACATTTCTTGCATCTTCTCAGTCTTTTCTTCCATTCTTTTTCTGAGGTCCTGGATCATCTTCACTATCATTATAATGAATTCTTTTTCTGGAAGGTTGCCTATCTCCACTTCATTTAGTTTTTTTTCTGGGGTTTTGTCTTGTTCCTTCATCTGGTACATAGTCCTCTGCCTTTTCATTTTGTCTACCTTTCCATGATTGTGGTTTTCGTTCCACAGGCTGCAGGATTTAGTTCTTCTTGTTTCTGCTGTCTTCTCTCTAGTGGATGAGGCTATCTAAGAGGCTTGTGCCAGCTTCCTGATGGGAGGGACTGGTGGTGGATAGAGCTGGCTGTTGCTCTGGTGGGCAGAGCTCAGTAAAACTTTAATCCCCTTGTCTGCTGATGGGTGGGGCTGAGTTCCCTCCCTGTTGGTTGTTTGGCCTGAGGCAACCCAGCACTGGAGGCTACAGGCTCTTTGGTGGGACTAATGGTGGACTACAGGAGGGCTCATGCCAAGAAGTACTTCCCAGAGTTTCTGCTGTCAGTGTCCTTGTCCCTGTGGTGAGCCACAGACACCCCCCGCCTCTGCAGGAGACCCTCCAACACTCTAGCTGGTAGGTCTGGTTCAGTCTCCTATGGGATCACTGCTCCTTCCCCTTGGGTCCTGATGTGCACCCTACTTTGAGTGTGCCCTCCAAGAGTGGAGTCTCTGTTTCCCCCTGTCCTGTTGCAAATCCTGCTAGCCTACAAAGTCTGAATCTCTGGGAATTCCTCCTCCCATTGCCGGATCCCAGGATGGGAAGGCTGACATGGGGCTCAGAACCTTCAATCCAGTGTGTGGACTTCTGTGGTATAATTGTTCTCCAGTTTGTGAGTCACCCACCAGCAATTATGGGATTTGATTTTATTGTGATTGCACCCCTCCTACCATTTCATTGAGGCTTCTCCTGTGTCTTTGAAGGTGGGGTATCTTTTTTGGTGAGTTCCAGGGTCTTCCTGTTGATGATTGTTCAGCGGTTAGTTGTGATTCTGGTGCTTTTGCAAGTGGGAGTGAGAGCACATCCTTCTACTCCACCATCTTGAACCAATTTCAATGTTACCAATATTGTTCAAACATCAATACTCACTACTCCTGGCTGTTTCGAAGAAACTTTTCCCTTGGAGCTCATTAACAATGAAAAATTTATTCCATGCTATCCAAATATGAGATTGCCTCATATATATGTTAATATATGTGGCCTTCTGCCTATGAAAGGGAAGAAGGACAGAGAACCTACTGAACGCTGGCAGAAGACCTCAGACCTCCCAAAAGGCAAGAAACCCCCCACGTAACTGGTTAGGGCAAAAGAAAAAAATAAACAGAGACAAAAGGATAGGGATGGGTCCTGCACCAGCGGGAGGGAGCTGTGAAGGAGGAAAAGTGTCCACACACTAGGAAGCCCCTTCGCGGGCGGAGACTGTGGGTGGCGGAGTGGGGGAGCTTCGGAGCCGCGGAAGAGAGCACAGCAACAGGGGCGCGGAAGGAAAAGCGGGGAAATTCCAGCGCAGAGGATCAGAGCCGACCGGCACTCACCAGCCAAGAGGCTTGTCTGCTCACCCACCAGGGCGGGCGGGTCTGGGAGCTGAGGCTCCGGCTTCAGTAGGAGCGCCGGGAGAGGACTGGGGTTGGCGGCGTGAACACAGCCTGCAGGGTGTTAGTGCACCGCGGCTAGCCGGGAGGGAGTCCGGGGAAAAGTCTGGACCTGCCAAAGAGGCAAGAGACTTTTTCTTCCCTCTTTATTTCCTGGTGCGCGAGGAGAGGAGAATAAGAACGCTGCTTAAAGCAGCTCCAGAGACGGGCGCGAGCCGCGGCTAAAAGTGCGGACCCCAGAGACAGACATGAGACGCTAAGGCCGCTGCTGCCGCCACCAAGAAGCCTGTGTGCGAACACAGGTCACTATCCACACCCCCCTTCCGGGGAGCCTGTGCAGCCTGCCACTGCCAGGGTCCCGGGATCCAGGGACAACTCCCCTCGGAGAACGCACAGCGTGCCTCAGGCTGGCAACGTCACGCCGGCCTCTGGCGCCGCAGGCCCGCCCCGCACTCCGTGACCCTCCCTA
>NW_021703777.1:62256845-62261221 GCF_005190385.1 Monodon monoceros | reverse complement strand
CAAATCCAAAGCTGAGCCCCTGGGAGCTGTGAGAAAAAAGAAGAGAAAGGGAAATCTCTCCCAGCAGCCTCAGAAGCAGCGGATTAAAGCTCCACAATCAACTTGATGTACCCTGCATCTGTGGAATACATGAATAGACAACGAATCATCCCAAATTAAGGAGCCGTGGGGATGAAAGGCTCTTGGTGCTGCAGCCAGGAGTTACTGCTGTGCCTCTGAGGTGGGAGAGCCAACTTCAGGACACTGGTCCACAAGAGGCCTCCTAGCTGCACATAATATCAAATGGCGAAAATCTCCCAGAGATCTCCATCTCAACGCCAGCACCCAGCTTCACGCAATGACCAGCAAGCTACAGTGCTGGACATCCTATGCCAAACAACTAGCAAGACAGGAACACAACCCCACCCAATAGCAGAGAGGCTGCCCAAAATCATAATAAGTCTACAGATACCCCAAAACACACCACCAGACGTGGACCTGACCACCAGAAAGACAAGATCCAGCCTCATCCACCAGAACACAGGCACTAGTACCCTCCACCAGGAAGCCTACACAACCCACTGAACCAACCTTACCCACTGGGGACAGACACTAAAAACAACAGGAACTACGAACCTGCAGCCTGCAAAAAGGAGACCCCAAACACGGTAAGATAAGCAAAATGAGAAGACAGAAAAACACACAGCAGATGAAGGAGCAAGATAAAAACCCACCAGACCTAACAAATGAAGAGGAAATAGGCAGTCTACCTGAAAAAGAATTCAGAATAATGATAGTAAAGATGATCCAAAATCTTGGAAATAGAACAGGCAAAATGCAAGAAACAGTTAACAAGGACCTAGAAGAACTAAAGATGAAACAAACAATGATGAACAACACAATAAATGAAATGAAAAATACTCTAGATGGGATCAACAGCAGAATAACTGAGGCAGAAGGACGGATAAGTGACCTGGAAGATAAAATAGTGGAAATAACTAATGCAGAGCAGAATAAAGAAAAAAGAATGAAAAGAACTGAGGACAGTCTCAGAGACCTCTGGGACAACATTAAGTGCACCAACATTCGAATTATAGGGGTTCCAGAAGAAGAAGAGAAAAAGAAAGGGACTGAGAAAATATTTGAAGAGATTATAGTTGAAAACTTCCCTAATATGGGAAAGGAAATAGTTAATCAAGTCCAGGAAGCACAGAGAGTCCCATACAGGATAAATCCAAGGAGAAATACACCAAGACACATATTAATCAAACTGTCAAAAATTAAATACAAAGAAAGCATATTAAAAGCAGCAAGGGAAAAACAACAAATAACACACAAGGGAATCCCCATAAGGTTAACAGCTGATCTTTCAGCAGAAACTCTGCAAGCCAGAAGGGAGTGGCAGGACATATTGAAAGTGTTGAAGGAGAAAAACCTGCAAACAAGATTACTCTACCCAGCAAGGATCTCATTCAGATTTGATGGAGAAATTAAAACCTTTACAGACAAGCAAAAGCTGAGAGAGTTCAGCACCACCAAACCAGCTCTACAACAACTGCTAAAGGAACTTCTCTAGGCAAGAGACACAAAAGAAGGAAAAGACCTACAATAACGAACCCAAAACAATTAAGAAAATGGGAATGGGAACATACATATGGATAATTACCTTAAATGTAAATGGACTCAATGCTCCCACCAAAAGACACAGATTGGCTGAATGGATACAAAAACAAGACGCATATATTTGCTGTCTACAAGAGACCCACTTCAGACCTAGAGACACATACAGACTGAAAGTAAGGGGATGGAAAAAGGTATTTCATGCAAATGGAAACCAAAAGAAAGCTGGAGTAGCAATTCTCATATCAGACAAAACAGACTTTAAAATAAAGACTATTAGAAGAGACAAAGAAGGACACTACATGATGGATCAAGGGATTGATCCAAGAAGAAGATATAACAATTGTAAATATTTATGCACCCAACATAGGAGCACCTCAATACATAAGGCAAATACTAGCAGCCATAAAAGGGGAAATTGACAGTAACACATTCATAGTGGGGGACTTTAACACCCCACTTTCACCCATGGACAGATCATCCAAAATGAAAATAAATAAGGAAACACAAGCTTTAAATGATACATTAAACAAGATGGACTTAATTGATATTTATAGGACATTCCATCCAAAAACAACAGAATACACATTTTTCTCAAGTGCTCATGGAACATTCTCCAGGATAGATCATATCTTGGGTCACAAATCAAGCCTTGGTAAATTTAAGAAAATTGAAATTGTATCAAGTATCTTTTCTGACCACAACGCTATGAAACTAGATATCAATTACAGGAAAAGATCTGTAAAAAATACAAACACATGGAGGCTAAACAATACACTACTTAATAACGAAGTGATCACTGAAGAAATCAAAGAGGAAATCAAAAAATACCTACAAACAAATAACAATGGAGACACGACGACTCAAAATCTATGGGATGCAGCAAAAGCAGTTCTAAGAGGGAAGTTTATAGCAATACAATCCTACCTTAATAAACAGGAAACATCTCGAATAAACAACCTAACCTTGCACCTAAAGCAATTAGAGAAAGAAAACAAAAAGACCCCAAAGTTAGCAGAAGGAAAGAAATCATAAAAATCAGATCAGAAATAAATGAAAAAGAAATGAAGGAAACGATAGCAAAGATCAATAAAACTAAAAGCTGGTTCTTTGAAAGGATAAACAAAATTGATAAACCATTAGCCAGACTCATCAAGAACAAAAGGGAGAAGACTCAAATCAATAGAAGTAGAAATGAAAAAGGAGAAGTAACAACTGACACTGCAGAAATAGAAAAGATCATGAGAGATTACTACAAGCAACTCTATGCCAATAAAATGGACAACCTGGAAGAAATGGACAAATTCTTAGAAAGGCACAACCTGCCAAGACTGAATCAGGAAGAAATAGAAAATATGAACAGACCAATCACAAGCACTGAAATTGAAACTGTGATTAAAAATCTTCCAACAAGCAAAAGCCCAGGACCAGATGGCTTCACAGGCGAATTCTATCAAACATTTAGAGAAGAGCTATCACCTATCCTTCTCAAACTCTTCCAAGATATAGCAGAGGGAGGAACACTCCCAAACTCATTCTACGAGGCCACCATCACCCTGATACCAAAACCAGACAAGGATGCCACAAAGAAAGAAAACTACAGGCCAACATCACTGACAAACATAGATGCAAAAATCCTCAACAAAATACTAGCAAACAGAATCCAACAGCACATTAAATGGATCATACACCATGATCAAGTGGGGTTTATTCCAGGAATGCAAGGATTCTTCAATATACGCAAATCAATCAACGTGATATGCCATATTAACAAATTGAAGGAGAAAAACCATATGATCATCTCAATAGATGCAGAGAAAGCTTTTGACAAAATTCAACACCCATTTATGATAAAAAGCCTGCAGAAAGTAGGCATAGATGGAACTTTCCTCAACATAATAAAGGCCATATATGACAAACCCACAGGCAACATCGTCCTCAGTGGTGAAAAACTGAAAGCATTTCCACTAAGATCAGGAAGAAGACAAGGTTGCCCACTCTCACCACTCTTATTCAACATAGTTTTGGAAGTTTTAGCAACAGCAATCAGAGAAGAAAAGGAAATAAAAGGAATCCAAATTGGGAAAGAAGAAGTAAAGCTGTCACTCTTTGCAGACGACATGATACTATACATAGAGAATCCTAAAGATGCTACCAGAAAACTACTAGAGCTAATCAATGAATTTGGTAAAGTAGCAGGATACAGAATTAATGCACAGAAATCTCTGGCATTCCTATACACTAAGGATGAAAAATCTGAAAGTGAAATCAAGAAAACACTCCCACTTACCTTTGCAACAAAAAGAATAAAATATCTAGGAATAAACCTACCTAAGGAGACAAAAGACCTGTATGCAGAAAATTATAAGACACTGATGAAAGAAATTAAAGATGATACAAATAGATGGAGAGATATACCATGTTCTTGGATTGGAAGAATCAACATTGTGAAAATGGCTCTACTACCCAAAGCAATCTACAGATCCAATGCAATCCCTATCAAACTACCACTGGCATTTTTCACAGAACTAGAACAAAAAATTTCACAATTTGTATGGAAACACAAAAGACCCCAAATAGCCAAAGCAATCTTGAGAAAGAAAAATGGAGCTGGAGGAATCAGGCTCCCTGACTTCAGACTATACTACAAAGCTACAGTAGTCAAGACAGTATGGTACTGGCAGAGAAACAGCAATATAGATCAATGGAACAGGATAGAAAGCCCAGAGATAAACCCACACACATATGGTCACCTTATCTTTGATAAAGGAGGCAGG